>NC_056480.1:4876038-4926038 GCF_008729295.1 Plectropomus leopardus | reverse complement strand
GTTATTTTTAGACTGGTGTTATTTTTGGCACCTTTATTTGTGTCTCCCCACCTTTGTTTTGTATAATTTGAACGGTTCAGACATATTTTGTGTCTCTTGCCTTAGTGTGTCTGGGATCCCCATTAGATGAGGCATTGCATTTTAAATGGAAACTTAGGTATTTTTCAACCTGGACCCTATCTTTCCATCTTTTTTGGTCAAAGTGACTAAAGGGTACAACAATAGCTGAAATTGGTCCTGTATTGAGAGAGAGCACTGCAGTTGGGAGCGGCAAAACAGGCTGCAACGTAACCACATGAGACATATTCATAAGTTACAACCTCTAAAAGAGCTTGTTTTTGCTACTGACAGACTGAAAGGTTGTTATCATAAGTTTCTGATTACATTATGGAAGGATCCCTACAGAGAAATAAAATGTTTTTTAATATCTGTTAAGCACAAAAAAACACTTACAGTTGCTAACATCTGGCTTTTGTATGTCAAGGGAACAGTCAAATGACACTGCAGTATTCATGGGTATTCGATGGCCCCAAATCCAATTGGATTCAATCGACAGTGATATAAAAACAATCCCCAGACTGAAGCATGATTTTAGGCAACTTTGCTGGTGCAATGCAATGAGAGGTTGCCATAAAATACCTTCAGTCTCCATCCAAGCAGCGCTCAAATGGAGTTCCAAAGTTAGTCTTGCTCAAGAAAAAGTCTGGTTTTGAAATCTCACAGACTTTTTCACATAGTAGAAATCAGCTAAATATTCAGCCATAACATCGAAAATCTTTTAGATAACACGAAGCCATGCTTTCTGTACTCCAACACAGCAAACTTCCCAGCTCTCCTCTCAGAAAGGTTGTAAAGAAAGTAAGAAATCATCTGAAAAACAGCTTGTGTAGCAGTCTTATCAATAGTTGCTTGTTTTTTTTTGGCAATACATATTTGTAAATACAGATCAAAAACTAGCTGCTAATAAACGTTGTCCACAATTTTACTACTACTGTTTATTTATGTTGTGCATTGTGCGACAACGTCGTTTGAATCCTCATCCTTGATTATGACGATTGTGCGTAAAACCAATGGAAACAAAAGCTGGTTCGCTAGAAAGCACTGGGCTTCCAAGAACCAGGGCTCATTTGGTGGAAAAAGGGTACTTGAGTGAGATTCGGCAAGATACAATCACAAACAGACCGGATCAGGTGGAAGTTAAAGTAAAAAAATCATTTCTCTTTAAGGGTCCTTTCTATAATGTGGTCAGACACTTAAAATTATAATCTGAGATCGTCAGTGACAAAACCAAGTGCTTTTTATGAGTACAAATAACAATGTCAAATGCCCCATGTGGTTACATTTCAGTCTGTTACAGTGCTCCAGCTGCAGCCCTCTCTCTGTATACTGGGCCAAAATTAAAAATTGTTGTCTTCAGCAGTCACATAGACACAACAACTTTGGATAAATAGGTTGAAAAAAAGCTCTCCTTTAACTTGCATGCATCAGGAAATGGCCAGAGCCAAATCTGGTAAGGAAGCCCTCCTTTTGCCATTATAGGCAACACCTCTGCAACAGCACTCATAAGACTCAACTTGGCAGCCGTCTCCCACTCAGTAAGCGAGCCAGTGAATGTGTGTTTGATTATCATGGTAACAAAGTCAATCTGTTTGCTTTCCAGATGCATATGGCTACACGCCAAACGTCAGTCTCTCCCTCCCACTGGGCAACCCTTGCCTTCCCTCCCAGTACCACAGCCTCCAGTCCAGCCCCACTATATCTGTCTCCGTCACCGAGCCTCACAGTTATGACACCCAGGATGATATGAGAGCGGCCGGGTACTATTCATCTTCAGGTGTCCGCCCAAATGGGGCCCCGACACTGGAGAGCCCTCGTATCGAGATCACAGCCTACGGTCAGTTTCCTGAGGACGAGGTGGAGGAGAGCAACCTTCCTGTTGCTAAGCAAGTCAACTCCATCGTGATGCTGACCCTCCCCAGTGCAGAAGGTTACCGTGACCCCAGCTGCCTGAGCCCGGCCAGCAGCATCTCATCTCGTAGCTGCCACTCCGACGCCTCATCCTACGAATCAAGTTTTTCCTACAACTACGACAACTCCCCCCAGAACTCCCCCTGGCAGTCGCCCTCTGTGTCGCCCAAAGGCTCCACCCTCGCCCTGCCAGGCGATGGCTGCACCTCTGGTGGCTCCCCTCGTCACTCCCCCTCCACCTCCCCTCGCACAAGTGTGACAGATGACACCTGGGTGGGTCAGCGCAGCTCCAGGCCCAACTCGCCTTGTGGTGCAAAAAGGAAGTACAGCTTTAACGGCAGTGGGGTGTCACAAAAGCACTACCCGTACTCACCCAACCACTCTCCTGCAGTGTCCCCGCAGACCTCCCCTCGCCTCAGTATCACAGAGGAGACCTGGTTGCCAAACACCAACCAGTACACCAACTCAGCCATCCTGGCAGCCATCAATGCGTTGACCACAGATGGAGTGGCCGACCTCGGGGAGGGAATCCCTATTAAAGCCCGGAAAACCAGCCTGGATCACAGCCCCACAGTCAGTCTGAAGTTGGAGCCCGGAGGTGAGGAGCCGAGTCCAGGGGAGCTCTGTCAGGACGAACACTCCACTAACCGCCTGCCTTTAAAGAAGGAGGGCTACTGTGGCGGCTATCTGGATGTGCCACAGCACCCGTACTCCTGGTCCAAGCCAAAACAATATGTCAGGTAAGCAAAGAACGGCAGTTTGAGTTAAAGACTTTAACCTTGATCAAATATGTATTTCATGCATATAAAGAGAGTCCTAGTGTTGTCTATGCAGTAGAAGGACACAGATAGTTTTGACATTGGTGCTACACGACCAGAAAGAGCATGGAAAAAGGACTGTGGCATTTGCTTTTGCTCAAAAGGTAGAAAACCTTCAACAACCAACATGCATCAGATGAATAAAAACTCCTGCTGGTGGGCGACATAATGCAACTTTGTCCGTTTAATATAACTTCATTCAGCCATATTTCATATTACAGTTAAACGGTAAGCTAAAATTGTTTTTTGAAAAAAGCTAAGTTGAGAAATATGCATCTTTGTAACAGCATCGTGATTTATGTTTGATCAGCACAGCTTAATTTTACCGTTTGATCTTCATTTTTTGGCCTCCATTTTCACTGTGCAGGAAGCAGGGTGGCGCCCACTTCCTGTCCACAAGCTCTTTCCATTACAGTGAAACAGAGCATCAAAAAACATTTTTTTAAACATTTTGGGTGAGAAAAAGGCAGTGCCGAAGCGTTACCTTGATTTATTTTTGAACAGCTCTGCCTAGTTTTACCATTTGATTGGATTTCAGTACCAGTTTGAGAGGCAGAGAGGGGCGGGTATGTTGTAATTTATGTCATTTGGCAGAGTTTTGCTGTGAAAGGAGAGATATCCAGACACTGGTTAGATGGAGAGAACTCAGTTTATCTACACATACTACCAACATTGTTTTGATACGAAGCCGATTGAAAATCTGCAAAGTATCCCTTCAACAAACCTGGAGCAAAGCCGAAGGGGGATTGATTATTGTGTACATAAAATCTATTGAAGCATAAATCCGGTTCCCTTTCTTTTGCAATCATATAAAACGTTATCCACACATAGACCCTTGATTTGTTACTGACGAGACGTATGTTTAAACATATTTGCAGTTTCACAACAGGTTTATCACAAGCTCTGGCATATCACAGTCTTCACATTCTGCACATTCTACCTTGATAAGTGCATCTAAATTAAGCTGTCCTCCCTCTTTGCTGAGCTGACATGTTGGACATGTTTTCAACCCGACAGCCCATCT
The DNA here is from genome assembly GCF_008729295.1 of Plectropomus leopardus. Classification (NCBI taxonomy): domain Eukaryota; kingdom Metazoa; phylum Chordata; class Actinopteri; order Perciformes; family Serranidae; genus Plectropomus; species Plectropomus leopardus. The sequence goes on along the minus strand of NC_056480.1, from coordinate 4,922,228 downwards.
CTGCCAGCTCTTGACTGGCAGCTGCCGTCCAGCTCAGGGCCATACAGCCTGCAGATCGACGTGCAGCCCAAGTCGCACCACCGAGCCCACTATGAGACGGAGGGCAGCAGGGGGGCTGTGAAGGCCCTGGCAGGAGGACACCCAGTCGTTCAGGTCTGCTAAACCAGTGTTTCCTAACTTTTTTTTGTCTGTGTAATACTTTTCGAGGTAACATAAGCCAGTGTTTCACCAAATAACGCAAATTCCTCTGCAAGGTTCTATTTAGACTAAGATTTTGAACATTTATATAGTAGCGAACAACTTTTGCTATGTAAGATATTCTTGCTGTCAACTCAGGAGAAGCAATCACTTCTGGTACCCTTTGTAGCAGTGCAGGGAAAGCTCGGAAAAGCAGCAAATTAACGTTTCTTTGTGACATCAACATGCCAAAGAGCTTCTGGGTGACTGGATGCACAACAGATAAGCTCATTATAAGCCCAAGCTCGTCAAAGTATTTTTATTGTACTCAAACTTAAATCATTTCGTAAGATAGCCCAAAGGTAATCGTGTTAAAAGACTATGGCATGATTCAAAGTTGACCATGACGTGTTTCCTGCCATATCTTGCCTAGTGCAAGATATGGCTGCTGTTAGCTCTGTGCAATGTGGCTGGCGCTACCATTTCAGTTGAGGCATCTCTGCGCCGGGCTTTGAAGCAAATTTTATAAAGTGATCAAAAGTGTAACCGCACCATGGATCTGTTACATGATGCCATGGAGCCAAAAAAGTTTTTTTTTCCCACTGACTTACGTGGGGAAAGACATGTCTGTAAATAAGTTGATAATTTTTTGGGGGGGCATCACAACCTCTGCAAAATAATTTGTTTCACTATTAGAATTTGATTTCGCTAAAAAGCCTAGAACAGGGTTCCCACAGATCCTTAAAAAGTCTTAAAAGACACTGAATTTATCAAGTCAAAAAATAAGGCCTTAATTGGCATTAAAGTTTCTTAAATCAATCTTTCAAATGTCCTAAATATGCATAGACATTGGAATTGGGATTTTTATGAATCTTCTTTTTTTGCATTGCAAAAGCTAAAAATAATAGGTAACTTAAAAGTACTATTAATAATAATTTACTGAATGGGTCTTGCATTAACATCACCAAAGAGTATGTTTTACATTACAATAAATATTTGAAAATAAAATAAATCCCCCCCTAACCTTAAGTTACTGAAGTTACTATTGGCTTCTGTAAAATTGGTCTTAAATTACAGTCCAAGTGGCTTTAAAAAAAGTCTGAAAAAGTTTAAAGTTCAACTTGCCTCAAGCTGTAGGAACCCTGATCTAGAAGACCTGCAGAATTAAATGATTTGATTTCCATTCGAATTAGCAGAGCGCTCAAAGAGAAGTTAGGTGTTTGGCTGGCAAAAGCTGGCTGTGCATCTGCCCTCGGCTGTATCCAGGTCTCTTTATACATTAGTGCATGAGAGGGGAGAGCTGCGTGCAGGCAATCCTGGTCCAGGATCTGCATGTCGTATAGCACTTTAAAAAAAAAAAACCTCAACATTTTTGTCTCATTTATCATCTTACAGTTCCTCAGATTTATCTAACAACCCCTAAGTAGCCAAACCCTATGTTGAGAACCACTGAGAGACTGTTTGGTTTCCTGTGCTGATTAGACCAGCACATGGTGCAGCCATTAAATCCATTTTACTCCTTCTCTTTACCTTGTCACTTCTCGCCTCACCACTTTCCCCCCTGTTTTTTTTTGTGTGTGTGTGTGTTTTTTAACCTCGTGTTGAAATAGATTGGGGCGACATGTGTTTAATGACCTGGCTGTTATGTTATTCAGAGATGTCACATTTCTGAATGGAATACCATAGGTATGCTATTAGACAGACCGGTCCACTCAGTCAGTTCCTGTCCAGACGAGGGTGACTCAGACTTTTCCATTGCGTTGTCGAGTGCAGCGCAGACAGTTACAAAGTGATGTAGCATGGCCAGTAAGAGCTTAGTCATGAGCTTTAACCACAGTAGCTCTGGTGGTCGACTCTAGAGAAAAAAAATGTGGACAACTGCAGATATGTTTTGGTTTCAAACCCATCTGGTCCCCCTAACCATTACTCCACGCCGCTGACCTCAGTCTCTGAATAAATAAAGGGTCTGCAGCGCCGAGTTGGACAAAGTGAGCGGTGAGCTGGGCTGTCAGTTTAATTAATACCTTTTGACTTTTTATTAATACATTACAATAAGTCTTTGAGTTAACCAAACATTCGTCACATATGGGGCAAAGTTTTCTGTGTTTGGCTTTCAGTTTTCATGAATTTCTTTTTAGCTTGAGCAGTTTTCCTCATTGCCTCAGAGGAGCAGTTAGCTTACCATGCCAATTATTTTGAAAGGGGGATGCTAACATTGCTAAGCAGCCATTTAAGGACAAAAAAAGCTGTGACTCATTTCTATACCGCATACTAACACTGCACACATTTTGAGTAAGTAATTTGTTAACCAGAAAAATGATAAAATAAAGTTATTCACTAGAGCAAAGTTAGCATCTAGCTCATAGTGGAGCATTTAGCAGCTAAAGGGACACATCAGCAGTTGGTGGTTGAGACCAAAACAGCATTTAAAGAAGAGTTAATTTTGGACTTATGTTTGTCAGGTTGCTTGAATCACAACACTTGATTTTACTAATGTTGCTCTGTATCTGCTCTTTGTGTAAATAAGCCACTTTTTTCAACAATGTGTGTGTTTAGCTTTTTTGTGCTTCACTGAAGTGGCCAAAAGAAATCAATGACGCCCTTTTCCCACTGCAGAAAAAAACCCAAGAACACCCACTAACATCTGTTTTTTGCATGTAATGGGAAAGGTTAAGATCTGCATTCACACATAGGTCGAATGACTCTGCAGCAGTCACAGGTACTTATCAGCTCCCAACACTTACACATTACTATACCCATTACATAAACAAAAACTTACTTACAAACTTACATCAAGTAACAAACATACCAAACCCAAACCATAATCTTTTTTTGAACCTAACCAGGAGGTTTTGCTGCCTAAGCCTAAATGTGTCATCCAGCAGAATGATAATTGTGTCTTTAACAAGAAATTATTCAAAATACTTTAAGGTTTGGTGTAACAGTGTTGTGGTATATTTTTTCACTGAGGAAACATCATTGGAATAAGGAAACAGAAATACTTTATTTGTTGGCAGTTTTAGAATATGACATTTGGAAACATGTTGTACCATCCAGCGTGTTGCAGCTTCAGCCACACATCTGTGCAGGACGCGTGTATTTGTCCATGAGAAGGTGCTAATGATTTAATGACAGGGGTCTGAGTTCACCCCGGCTGAAAAAGAGAGTGTGTGTTCTCTTCAAACTTAAACCCAAACCTCCCCCTGCTTTTCCGCCAGCTACCACCCCAACCACACAGACTTCCCTTTGTTTAGGAAAGTTCCCGTGTGTACGGCTGACATCATCGCGCGCTGCGTCCTGCGGAGGCGGCAGCAGCTAAACCACACACGTTTCTGGCAGGCTCTGATGGAGATGTTGGAGGGAGCCTCAGACAAGGCAGCCCCCATCTCTGTGACTTCCTGATTACATGGCGCACACAGCGCCGCAGCCTCTGCTGTGTGGACGCTGGCTGACGAAGCCTCTGTGGCTCGTCCCGCCGCCCCTCTGACTCAAACCCTGCCCAGACTTTACAGAGTTTATTCTGGAAGCTCCTGTTCTGTGTGGTGCGCTTTTTTCTCCAGCATCCAGCGCACAGCTAAAGCGGCTATTTTCTGTTCTTTTTCAATGCCATCGCCGCTGCCTGCCTCAACCACACCCGCCCTTACGCCAGCAGCAGACTGAAGTATGCCCCTCTGAAGTGCTGTGTGCAGTCCTCACCGCAGTTAATGCTCAGGGTTTCATGCTGTACTTTGGTGGAGAGGAAATACCCCTTATTCAAGTCTGTGAGGTCTTCTTTTTTCTTTGTCAGCTTTTATGATCAGCCCAAAAAACACATCCAAACTGAGAGCTGCTCTGAAGTGCATTTTTCTTTTTGGAGTCATGTGTCTTGTCTTTGCTTTGATCAAATTTTGATTCTAACTACAGCATAATCAACAAATATCATGTGAGGCGAAAAGTGTGACAGTCACACTGAGCTCTCTTGACAAACACTGCAATTCAAACATGGGCGGATTATGAGACAGTGGGCCCCCGGGCACAGATATGCAAAAGGCCCCACCACCTCTCCTACATAGGAGCAAAACACATGGTGGTTTTGGCTCTTTTTGAAAAATTCCTCAGCGCCAGCAATAGCCATGGCCAGAGGCATTATATTCTCGGATTGTCCATCCTTTTGTCTGTCCCATTCTCATGAGCACGATATCTCAAGAACGCCTTGAGGGAATATTTTAGAATTTGGCACAAAAGTCCGCTTGAACTCATTGATAAACTGATTAGATTTTGGTGGTCAAAGGTTGATGTGACCTTCCATTCGTATCATTCTTGTGAAGGCATTATCTCAAGGACATCTTTAGGGAATTTCTTCAAATTTGGCAGAAATGTTCACGTAGACTGAAGAATGAACTGATTAGAATAAGGTGATTTAAGGTTAGAGGTCTGTATGTGCATCTGCATGCAGGATATCTAGATATTTATTATTTTTTGTCTCTTTAAAGTCATTATGCATCTTTTTTTGTGTTTTGTATCTCTTTGTGGTAAATTTATCTGATGTTGATTTGTCTCTTTTAGATCATTTTGTGGTGGATTTTTTTGTCAATTTGTGTCTCTTCATGGTTGTTTGTTTTGTGTGTTTTTGTAGTAATGTTGTATCCATTGGAAACTATGAAAAGAAAACCTGTTTGGAGACCAATAATAAGCAATTTTTTTTTGCATATTTAGATTTAAAACACACCAGTCAATTTCAGGTAATACGTGTTTTTGTAATTAGTGGGAGCATTTTTCTGTCATTTATGAAACAACAGAGATGTTGGGTTATAGTGGGACTTGCCACGTGTCAGTCTGCAAAAAAATTAGACTGCTGTCCCTGAAGTCATGACCCTTAGATCTTTTATAGCTTCCTTGCCTAAAAAACTATAGGTTCCTTGGTTAGTACATGTTGATTTGAGTAACATTTTGCAGATGAAAGCGAGGGGGCCCATGACATATTGGGTCCCTTGCAAGTGCTTGGCAGGCCTGTTTCCTAAACCATCCATGAGTCCATGTGTTTATGTGTGTGTGATCATGCTTTTCGAGTTGGGAGGGTCCATGAGAGGAATGGTGATGGAGCCCCAGTCGCCCTCACCTCTCTCTCCTCCTCAGAGCAGCCGGAGTCTCGGCATTCCTCTTGTGGGTGATAATATGAACTAGGGAGGGTTGGCTGCACTGCCATGTCAAACTGCCGGGGTGGAGGAGCCGAGGGTTTACATGAAGAGGTATCGCAATTATTTAATTGCATCAACAAATCACAACTGTTGTCTCCTGCAGCTGCTTTATAAAGCAGATGATTCAGATCACAGAGGTTCTTGATTTCAAGATTGCCACTTTGATTATTTTATATCTTAAAGTGAGTGATAAAAAAAAGTGGAAAGTTCAGAAACAGCTGAAATCATTCAGATGACACTGTTGGGTTTGATTATTTATATTTGATTAGAATTTCATGCTGATAATAATTCAAAGCAGATAATCTGTTTGTAATTACAGTTTGAGAGTAACCGTCTAACCTTTGCGAGTGGGCTTCCTCGCTTCATCACACTCCTTCCTGCTGCCTAAATAAACAGCATTGCTAGGCAGCAACCCATTTCCTTACACAAATATACAGGGCTTTTGCAGGCTCTTAACCCTGACAGGGATCCTCCTCCAAATCACATGTTGTGCCTCCCCGCTCCGAGCCTTTTCACTCTTGTTGTGGGTATTCCTCGCCTCGAGTGCTCCTCTTGTGTAAGTGAAAATTGTGGTCTGAATTTCAACATTTCCCTGACGATCGCTTCAACTGGGAATCTCAAACAAAGCAGTATATTCAGGAGGGGTTCAGCATCTGCTTCTAAGTAACCAACCTGACATGGTGTGTGGATGATGATGTGCTCATGATGTCATTTTTCACATATAGTGATTTTTTTTTTTAAAATTAAGGTTCTCTATGGGACATTAGGAAAACAAATACATATCACAATATTTGGCTGAAAAATGGAGGAATTTAGAAAAATGCCAAAATTTAAAATTTAAAGATTTTTTTTAAAATTATATAATTTTTAGAAATACATCATTATATATATATATATAATGATATTATAATAATATATAAGGCTGTATTGTGGAATGTGGCAAAGCAGTCACGACAGCATGTTTATTGAGGATGAAAGTGTTGATCAGATTTGTTGGTTGGTATCTGTCTGGTTAACAGTGGCAGTGTCATCACATTTTGTCTCTTCTGTAAAAACATGTTTGTGAACAACCTACCTGGTTGATTTGTTATGTTTTCACTGTGAATGGTGTGAAACTGATTCATAAATAAATGCAACACAAGATGCTTCAGTTTCTGAAGTTTGCACGTGAGGAGTTTAACAGTTTGTAGCTGTAGCCTCTCAAATTAAATTGAATTTGAGCAATTTGTCCATATTATCTACACATTTAATGCCTTATTACATTTCTGTAATTTCTTATTACATGCATTGTCTTTCTTTCAATTGTTCCGACGTTAAAATGCCAGATATTCCACTGTGATTCACCCCCCTTACACTGTATGGATAACATACATAACTCTCACAGTGTGTCAGTAGTAGCTGCTGTTCTCAGGTTTCGCTGTGTGGGTTTCTGCCTCATGCCTGCACTCTGCAGTTTGGGTGGTTGAGGTCATCCTGGCAGGAGGCCTACTGTCAAGCAACACCTATGGAGGTCTGGGAGTGCTTTAGAAGCTCTCTGTCGAGCCCATCAGCTCCAGCGAGCAGCACTTCTCTCAGCTCCATCGTTTCAGGATCATTTTACTGATAAAAATCAGAGCAGGGTCACTGCAGAGAGTTTTTCTTGACCCTGATTGGCCGGGACTCGGTGGGACTGACATGACTTTGACTTTTCTGAAACACTAGCTGAGGCTTGTCACAAATCACAACACTGCTCGCTGTTGGTGTTTTTTCTGCTTTCTGGCAGCGCTGACCCCCTTCAGCTACTGTAATATCAACATCTTGGCAGGCCTGACATGACCTGATGGAGGAAGTGTACACAGGCCGTTGGTGGTAAATTAAAGAAGATGAAAAGGGTGATTACAAGATCCTAAATGGGTGCTTTGTTTGAAAACCATCCCGCTGAGAGCCTGACCTCTGAAAGACCTAAAATGGTCTTTAAAAGCATGCGTTTTTAATTTTTTTTTTTTTGAAGAGAAATGAGGGCTTAACCACAACTGTGTCTTTCCTTTCATCTTAGCTCCACGGCTACATGGACAGCGAGCCACTGACCCTGCAGCTGTTCATAGGCACAGCTGACGACAGGCTGCTGAGGCCCCACGCCTTCTACCAGGTCCACCGCATCACCGGGAAGACAGTGTCCACCCCGAGCCACGAGGCCATGCACAACAACACCAAGATCCTGGAGATCCCACTGCTGCCAGAGAACAACATGCGGGCCATGTGAGTGTCAGGGGCTGCACCGTCCACTGAGGTTTGACTCAGTGATTTGTTAAAATATGTTCACGTCTGCAGTGGGTTCAAACTGGGATATGATTCAAATTATTCAAGACAAGTCCATATCAAGTTTGGAGTCATTCCAGACCAGTCAAGCCTGGCCTCATCTGAGACCAGTCCAATCAAGTCTCAAGTTGAGACAAGCCCCTAAAAGAATACTTCTCTCACAAAATGACCACTTTTATCTAATATTTACCATGTTAAATTGAATTTGTTAGGAAAATGGTGTTTTTCTCATGTGCCTCCATGATCAATTAAGAATCAATAAAAGGTCAACATTCTTCAAAAACTGAAGTCATTGGTAACCACATTTTAACAACAGTAAAACTTAATCAAAACATCTGTTTACAAACTCACACAATTTGTGCAGTGTAATCCATGCTTGGTACCCGCCAAACACATGCATTTTTGCTAAAACGTTTAACTATAGACAGTTTTGCTGTAGTGAAATGTTGTGTCCCCCTGAAGTTGCTCAAAAAGGTTCCCTGTGCAGGCATAAATGTTTTCTTCACAAATTTAATGTAATGTGCTGAGCAACTGATTCACAAATGGTCATTTTGGAGGTGAAGTATTCCATTAATTCAAAAGTCTTCATAAGTAAAATGCCAATAAGTCCATAAGAATATTTTTCATGTGTGGATGTTGACCATACTGCCATGCCATATCCCATACAAGTTATAACTTGGTTAAAAAAGACTTGACTTGTCCAAACTGGCTTGAGACTTGACCAAAACCTCCCCCCAAAAATCTTAAAATAATTCCTGGCATGAAATGGTAAACATGCATGATGCAGTAATCACCAGTTTCTCTGCAATGATGTGCTTCACTGTTGTCACATTAAAATCTCTAAACTCAGATTTAATGAGTTTACTCAAACAGAGAGATCTTTTCCGGTCGTCTGCAGGGAGAAATGTTGATCTCAAGCTCATAAAAGTATCAAAACATATTTGATCACAACTTTTCGTATAAGGAAAAGAAGCTAAATCTGGAGCTATTGAGTTTGCTCCTGATTTTCTGTGTGTGTCCGAGAGTGTGAATTTTTGGGTTGTGAAAGTCTTGCCCTCTGTACACAGAAGGGTGGCTTTCACATTTTATAAGCCTTAGAGATCAGATTACTGGGGGAAGCTCTGGGCTGCTAACAGGGACCTCAGGCTTTCTGTCTGAGCTGCCGGCAGCAGCAGAAGCCTGCTAGCATCAGCATTTTCTCTGCGATTTAATGGATGTAACACATAAGCTCCTCTTATACAACGCCTTCACCTCAGGATACGGTTTCTCTTTTCTCACGGGGGGACACGCCTCAGAGTGCTTACACTGTAGACGAGGGATTTGTGGGAGATTTATCCGTTTTGACAGTGTGACATATAGATGTTTTATTACGTGGTATAGAAACAGGCATTATTATATTTCTGAGATGGTTATTGACGATAAGTCTGTTAGCTAACATGAAGCCACAAATGGTCAACTTGGTATGACTCCAATTAACTCTTAATAAATGAAGTTACAGTAGAAAAAAGCCTCTCTTATTGGTATAAACTTTATCTCAGGCTCTGAATGGTTGCCTCAGTTTGTGGTTTTGCACTCAGCCCGTCTGCGTAGGCGGAGAGCTGAACAGCTGGGGTCCTTAGCATCAACACCTGATTGCTTCGCCAGCGGAGCAGACCCTGGTGTCTGGCGAGAAGAATGTTAGGGAGTGTTCAAATGTGTGTAAAAGTTGACATTAACTAGGCTTTGAGGAATGCGGCATCAAGTAGCACGGCGATGGAAAAGCCAGAAACCGTTTGGAAGAGGCTTGAGGTATTTAAGGATAAAAACGTTAGATGAGTGCAGACAGAGAGGAAAAGGAGGAGGAGGAGGGGGGCTTTTATGAAGTGTGTGATGGAGATTTTTTTTTAAAGAAATCATTAAAGCCAACTCTTTTGTAAGATTTGTGGAAGGGGAGCAGTATTTTAGGAGCCATCTCTTGTGTGTAATAACAAAGAAATTCCTGATTTGATGAACGTTTCCCAGCCATAGGTTTCTATAGAGTTTGAGTTTCAGCCAAGAGTGGATGCACTGAGGTGTAAAAGCTCTGATGGGGGCAGTGGTGTTAATCTTCTGTTGACATGACTGCAGCCTCCGTAAGGATAGTGTTGATGGAGTGAAAATCCCTTTTGATATCGCTGCAGCACTGTATAAATCACAGCCTGATTAACTGAGACTTTATATATAATTAGTGCAGGTGATGATTTGCCGTTTGGACAGGCGCATACTTTGGCAAACTCTTTCATCTTTCTTCTCCTCGAACAGAATCGACTGCGCAGGGATCTTGAAGCTGCGTAATTCAGATATTGAGCTGAGAAAGGGGGAGACTGACATCGGACGCAAGAACACACGTGTGCGGATGGTTTTCAGAGTTCACATCAATCAGGCCACAGGGAGGACGGTGTCCTTGCAGGTGTCATCCAACCCCATTGAGTGCTGTGAGTACCTCTTATTCTTTTTCCAAACTTAACCCTCTGAAGCTTGATTTCCTGAAAAATTGGTAAGAGAATTACCTAAAAATTTGCACAACAAAACAAAGCTAAAATTTGAAAAACAACCGAAAAAATTGATAAAAGTGCCTAAATATATATTTAAAAAAAAAATTAATAAAATATAATATATTAAAAATTAAATTAATATAATATAACAGTAAAAAGTGCTTAATATATAATAATAACTCTATATATATATATATATATATATATATATATATAATTATCACACCAAACTAAACTATTATCAACCTTTTTTTTGATAAATCTACTAATTTCTTGCAATTTACAAGACTTTTCGACTACCAAAACCTTCTAAGGGTTCAAAAGATAAATGTTCTGTGTTATATATATTTATACACAGTCATGTTCCCTGGCACTCAGGATGAACTGTAATTACTTTGATGATCTTCTGGCTTTCATCTGATGTGCTCATCCAGTTAAATTTTGAACTTAATAAAGTACAACTTGAAGCTTTACTTTATCAGCAAATGCAAGCATGCTATCACACCAAACTAAACTATACTAATTGAACATGATGAACATTACACCATCTAAACATCAGCCCGTTCGCACTGACACTGTGATCATCTTGCTGCAGCATTTAGTTTAAAACATTACTGCATTTAAGTGCAGCTTGGTATCAGTTTACTGTGAGGAGAATCCCGCACAGAATATGATAATAAGTGTACACAGGATCCTTCATTTCCATGCCTCCCATTCATTGTCTATTTAAGCAGCGATGTAATGCATTCTGGTTGCGCTGCATTGCAGTTGCAGAGACGTGACATCACGTTGGCTGTCACTAATTTGCATTAAGTTGAGTTCTAGGCGAATGGATGTAAATCAGAGTTACCACCGCAACTCCCCACCTCTGGAAACTCCCAAAAAGCATTTTCACCAAACGAGGATTTGCTGTCTTGTCTGCACTTTTGTCATTGTATATTAAATATTACAGTATATTCCATACTATTACAATATATTCCATTCAATTTCTATGGAGCTTGAACAGTGACAGTAAATTTTGGTATCGAAAATAAAAAATTAGCACTGAAAAAAACCCAACTTTTTTTGCATTCTCATATATCTTTCAATGACAGTCTTCTGATTCTGTCTTTATGTCATTGTTTTTTCAGTGTCTGCTTTTTTCCATGCTGAAACAATGAAAGAAAATTGAAACAGAGAAAAAAGTTTTTAAAAAGTTGTCATCGTAAAAAAAAAATCCAGAAAACTAAATCAAAGAACCCCCAAACATTAACATGAAAAATAATCTGAAGATTGTCATTGATTAAAAAAAGAATACAAAAACATCAAAAATAGAATAGAATTTCTTGCAATATATATATAATATTTCCATTTTTAGTGCCAAATTTTGTTTTAGATGCTAAATATCCCTGTCACTTTTGTAGATCCATATTTTTTTTTTTTTTACTAATTTCTAAGATTTTATAGATTAAAAGAATAATTGCTCAATTGAAAGATAAGCATTAGACAAACTGTTTAAAACAGTAATCATTTGATGCAGCCCTGTAACTACTGGTGCATGTGATTGTGAGCTGCATTTTAACAGTATTTGTCTGTGTAAAGTTAATGTAGGCCTGGCTCGATAAACTCTATCGACTCTGTGCACTGCACTGGATTTGACCTTTCACTGGACCAGGACAAACTCCGGCACATCAGCCACTTCATGTGGTTCTGGCACTCAGAGCTGCCATAGAGATTAAGTCTTATGAGGTAAATGAAAGACAGTAGTTAAACCATGATCTCAGCCCCTTGAAATAGACCATTGTTAGTTTCTGAACGGCTGCCACAGAGCAATTGTTTTTGACCAAAATTCACTTTGTGTGCGAGTGAGGCAGAACGACACACAGAACCAGAGAGATGTGGGAAAGATTGATGGTTTCCAAAAGCAGAGAATTAGAGTTTTATCAAAATCAGAAAAACAGAAGCATCGAATTACTAAAAGATGATTCTCACATGAGAAAACTATTCAGGTTTTATTGAACCTCTATTTATGTATCCTGGTCAATCATGATGAAATTAGAGCTATATTTCACAAGAGAGACCTGGCCAAGACGTCAGCATTATAGACGGAAAAAGGTTTGCAAATATTTCATGGCGAGCGATAAAAAGAAAAACGGAGAATAAGCAGGGAATGAGGAGCCAAACGGTAAGAGAGAGAGGGAGAGGAAAGATACTCTCCAACCAAATATTTCAGACAAAACATCCACCATAATTTGAGATAAACACAAATAAACACAGCACAGAGCCTCTTTTTACTTACTGGCAAAGAGGCAGTTTAATTCTAAAATAAAGAGGTGGAGGTTGAAAGTCGACTGCTGTGTGAGAGCTGCTGTCTACGTTAGTGATTCAGCCTCGGTCTGGATGCTCAGGTCTGCATGGGGAGTGGGTGTGTATTAGCAGAACGATGAGGCCGGTTTCTCCTCTCCCTCCCACAGCCCAGAGATCGGCCCAGGAGCTGCCGCTGGTGGATAAGAGGAGCTTGGAGACGTGTCCTGCCCCCGGGGGGGAGAGGATGCTCATCGACGGACACAACTTCCAGCACGACTCCAAGGTGGTGTTCGTGGAAAAGGCTCAAGGTAAAAGAGGAGGAGTTCTGGATTCACTGTGCAGCTGTGTGTGTGTGTGTGTGTGTGTGTGTGTGTGTGTGTGTGTGTGTGTGTGCGTGTGTGCGTGTATGTGTGTGTGTGTGTGCGTGCGTGCGTGCGTGCGTGCGTGCGTGCGTGCGTGCGTGCGTGTGTGTGTGTGTGTGTCTGTGTGTGTGTCTGTGTGTCTCCCTCTCCGTTGTTGGAGAAACCCCAGGACTGCCTCCCTCCTCTCCGCTCCCCCCGCCGTCAAAATATCCTCCATCCTGCCAGAGTGCCACATGTGGTGCACATTAATGCGCTGTATTTTTAACCCAGCAGATTTACATTTGCAGAAGTTTCCATTGCCTGTTCAGCAGAGGAATGGATCACAAATGCAGCATGTGTGGTGTGTGTGTGTGTGTGCGTGCGTGCGTGCGTGCCTGTGTGTGGGTGGCTGTGCACGTGGTGTGGATGCATGCACTTTTGTGTGTGCCATGCCTCAGTATTTGTTTCTCTTTTTCTGACTTTAAGCCGTTTTGGTTTGGAGGGGAGCAGGGACTGCTCCCAGATGTTGATACGAGGAGGTTTACAAACAGCAATTTCCTTGATTAGCTTCAGCGAGGCAACGTGAGGTACGGTTTGGGCCGAGGCTGAGCAGTGTAAACACGTGTGATCCTATCGGCCTGGTGACTCATTCAGAAAAAAAGAGGGAAGCCTTTTCATTGTTCGACCTGTGAGAGGAAGAATTCAAGGCTGCCCCTCCCGCCCCCCTCCAGCTCTGTACAATAGAGAAGTGAGGTTGTTTATCAAAACAAGAAGTGATTGAACGAGCCAAATCCTTGTTTCCCCTCTTCCCAACCTTTTTGATTAACCCGGAGCTCTTCCTGAGAGGAGGGCAGATAGTTGCTCAGAGCTGCTCTGTAGTGACAACAATAATGTCTCTGGTCGGATTAAACTTCAAATAAAAGACATAGAAGTAAGCTTGGGCGGGGTCAATGTTTTCATACCTTTACCTTCCTACCGTAAGCTTGTTACATTCAGCAGGCTCTCTTAGCTTTTCAGTCTAATAAATAAAAAATATAAACTCTCAAAATATCAATACATGCAATATTCTAGCACCTATTTCTTTATTAAACTAAGAAATACAATCCTTCACATTCCGAATTCAGGTTTCTGTCTTTTACCGAGCTAAGACTACCTCTACTGCCTTATTAAATCATCATAACACACTTCATTCAAGCTCCACAGAAACAAAATCAAACTCACCAAAACCATTTTAGGTAATCTCATTAGTCATCTAGTTAGTTAGTTAGTCCAATGTTCCAACAATAACCAACTCTGATTTGATCAAAGTAAACCTTTAACTTTCAGAGTTAGATGTGTAAATATGCTGTTTTTCTTGGTGGTCTCTCTCTGCTGTGGCGGCTGTTTACAGTCCTGTAACGTTATTTTCACCACTTGCGGTTGTCATTTTTCTCAACTCACTTGCCGGTTCCAGCAGTTGAGGCTGACCTCTGGTGGCCAGTGATGAGCACTACATACACTACACCCTCAATACAGCATCTCCATATGAGTTTAGTAGAAATAGGAGCATTTGTGATTTTTGTCTCAGATATATATAATAATTCAAGAGATGATAATAATTAGGGCTGCCCCTTGATGGTCGGAGGTTTGAATTATCAGTTGGAGACCCTCAGTTGACCGAGATTCCTTCAAGTCGGGTAGTCGTTCTTTTCTATGCAGTGTACTTCTGGGGATGTTTTGGTCCCCAGATTTTGCTGCGAAGTGAGTGCTCTTGACTTCCATGCTACTCTTTGCAGCTACAGGCAGCAGCACAGAGGGAGATAAAGACTGCACCGTAAGGTGAAGATGTGGTGAATTTACAGCTCACAGCAAGTTAATATGATACAGTATCTGGTTTTTGTTGATATCTAGTGTTGGCAAAAAATGTTGTTTTTGATCTGTTATTAGCACCATTAGCTTGTTTACCACATGACGTGGATGCTGCTGTTACACTGAGCATCCTGCTGACTTTGTGTTGAAAACAAAACAAATCGTCAAATATTTGTATTGAACAGCCAAATCTGATTTGGTAATTCTGAGTCAGTTATAGCCCTAGTAATACTTTTTTCTTTTTGGGGTGGGGGCTAAAGGGCCGGGGAAGCTTGCCAAGGGATGCCGGATGTGCTAGGAATGGCACTATGATGTTTCTATGATTTCAACTTTCTTATAATAATTTCAATCGTATTATAACAATAATTGAAACTCCATCCACTGAGTAAGAAGTTATGTAAGTTCTGGGGAAAAAACTAATAAGTGGAAGCTAAGATTCGTTTTTGTCAAAGTGCTTTTTCCAATGTCAGGAATAAAAATTCTTTATCCTCTCATACCAGTTTTTCAAATTGATCCAAGTCCAGCCCTGCTTGGCTTAGTCACAGTAAATGTGGTTCTTTAGCTCTCCCCCCTCAACTTCAACCAGAGTTTAATTCTGCCTCCATGAATCATTGACCTATAACTTTTATCAGTTGGACAGTTGGTTTTGCAGCAACAAAGAGAGAGATTTGACCGGATATACAGTCTTGTGGGTCAGCAGCAGCAGCAGCTGTGAATCCGACTGTCTTTGGGGCCATGTGCAGCCTTTGGACTGCTGTTGATGGGTGTGCTCCCTTGTTTTTGATGAGGGTTTCCCCGCGTCTGGCACAAGCATCAGATTCCTGGGCAATCCTACCATGGAAACACCCTTAAGCCAGGCTTCCACAACACTGCCCCCCCCTTTCTGCTTCCCTCCATCCTTCCACCTCTCGATCCAAGCTGCCTCTGTGCCACCACTTCATTAACTCTGCAAGCTGTGAGCTCCCCACGGATCAGATTGGGTCTTCTTTACAGCTGCTCTCTGTATAAATAGATAGGTAAATAGATACAGTAAACAAGAGGAGGCATCATCACTCTCTGGGGTAACACAACGTTGCTTATTTAAGAAGATACAAATATGGCAAGATGTAAAACAACTAATTTGCATGTAGATCATCCCAGCATTCACATGCAGAGCTGGAAATTTAATATGTTTTTATTGTTATTTTACTTGCGCCAAAGCAGAGAAGCTGAGTTTTAACGATCAAACTCATAAAACCAGAGCGGTGGATGTTGTTGCCACAATGAGCTTAAGTATTTAATTTTACCGATGCACAATTTTCCTGCAAATTTTTCAATAAAGCACTTTTGCCAAGTAACATTCACAAAGCTGCGGTAACATAACATGTGGGTATTGACATATTGGGTGCTTGCATGCGTCCCAAACTTACAAATGTGTGTGTGTGTGTGTGTGTGTGTGTGTGTGTGTGTCAGAGTTTCCCTTGTCATTATAGGCCGGATGGGACATCCTGCCTAAAGAAGCTGCCAACAAACTGAAAATTTCATTTGTTTTGTGTTTTGTTTTACTGTCCCATGGTTTAAATGATGTTTCCACTTCTGTGTGCGTGTGTTTGTGTGTGTGTGTGTGTGTGTGTGTGTGTGTGTGTGTATGTGTGTGTATGTGTGTGTGTTTGAGAGGAAGAGGCAGTGACAGTGAGGGCTCATGTGCAGTTTCATATTCATGTTTTTGAGTGTGTTGTTGTTGCTACCCATGACTCACGCAGAAGGAAATCCCTGTTTCCCCCCATAGAGACGCACTCTGTCACCTGCTCAGAGCACAACATCTGAAAACAGTAACTGTGCGTCAGCTCTGCTCTGTCACGCCCTCCCGCCCCTCATGTCTCCTGCCTCAGCGCCGCCTCAGTAGAAATAAGCGAGATAGCATCGGTTCAGTTGTCACTCCTGGTTACAGCCAATCAGTCGTGAGAGATTATTGTACGGCCTCGGCGCTGCAGACATCAGCCTGTAATCTAAACCTGACTCAATCTCACCTTGCTTTCATTTGCCCCGGCTCTGCCCCGAAGATGCTGTCTCTGATAAGTCACACTCAGTCCATTCGGGAAATAAGGCCCCTCTGTCCTTTATTCACCTCTTATTTTATTTTTTTGTGGTGTGGTCTTCTGGGTTGTGCTGAAAAAGTGCTCAGATCATATTTATTGTCTGAAAGCAAAAGGCTCAAGGCGCCAATATTTAAATAAAAATGAAAGAGAGAGTGGGGTGCAAAGAGTAAATGCAGCTAGCTAGTTAGGGGAAAAAAAGAGTCCTGTTTGCAGCCTTTTTGACAATGCATTTATCAGCTAATCTCATGGGGTTTTAAGGGTTTGTTTTGCTTTCAGAACTTGCAGTTATCTGGAGATAATGTATACCCTATAAATATAATTTTTGGACAAATGGATGACTTTCTTTTTAGTTTCATCCAGTCCTTTTTAATAACGTGTGGTTTTCTGCTCACTGCCCCCCCCCCCCCAAATTGATTGATAATAACCTAATTTGAGTGAGAAATCCTGAAGGAAATCCTCACAGAGGAGAAACCCCCTTGTGAAAAGAGCACTTTCACATCTGGCCAGTTGCGCTGGACAGCTGCCTGCCTGCACTCTGTATCACTGTGAATAACCGTTTCCCGGCTCTATCAAACCTCCACGGCTGCGGGGTCGGTGTGTGTCTTTTGACTCATCGTCCTCACCTGTCCATCTTTTTGTGTGCGGATGAGCTTTAAACAGGAGGAAACCTGGACGAGCTTTCCACGTCTGACTGGAACACCCAAACAATTTTGTCTAATTGTCTTTGGCCGGAGCAGCCGCAGAAGTATCAGGAACCTGAAAATTGAACTGTGAGAGGATTATGGTGCTGCAGGGCTGCCAGATGGTGTCTGGAATTACCTGTACAAAATTACAGATAACCATCCTCCTTTAAGCCCCATGAGAGCTGCGAGGAAGATGACAGTAATGTAACAGTGGAGGGAGCAAGGCTGTTTTTAACATGTGGTAGCTCCGTTAGCTTTGAGCGGTGGTTTTGTTCGGAGGGAAGGGCGGTCAACAGGCTTCAGTTTCATTGCATTCAATAGAACAATGACTTCCACTTGAAGCCGCTCAGTGGTTTGGCTGCCTCTGACACTTCGGAGAACAATGGCTGTTTTCATAAACAAATCAATTACAGCCACATAAACAGCGGGAATTATGTTTTCATAAATTACAGTGCATGATTCATAAAAATTGCAGGCCAGTTTGAGGGACTCCAGAGATTGATTTCTTGATGAAAGCGTTGCTTTGCATCCAGATGACGCTGCACAGTGACAGGCGCCACTGTTGCAGAGTGGATGTCAGTATCTCGTCCTCGCAACCATTTATCAGCTCAGAGCACAGTCGCCGCCCCCTTAACATACTGCATGCAACTTCCATAATCCACGTGCTTTCAGGGCGGGAGGAAGGAAGAAGTTTCAGTCATCAGTCAGAGGACAAGGGAACTCTTTCAGCATGGGTAGAGCATGTGTTTATATTTACTGTACGTTATGAGCGCTTGGGCACACGCCACCCCGCTGTTTCACTCTGGGCACCAAACGTTTACTCCACCCAGCCCCAATTAAGGAGCACAAGGAGCTGTTTGATTCCCTTTATAAACCCAACATGACAAATAACTGTATTGTATATTGTCTGATCCCCCTCGGCTGCCATGACTCTGTACAGCACACCGCCGCCGCTGTGCCATTGACGGCTCTGTGTTATGTCTGTTCTGAGAAAGTAATGATTTGTATAGACCATCGCTAACGAAATGTGAATTGTAAGACTTCTGCAAGGCTGGGACGCAGCCAAGGCAAGTGGAGCTTGGGCGTTGGGAGAGTTGGAGAGGGGTACTGGGTTTATATGGTCGGGGTGGTTTTAGGCTGAGTTGTTTAACTTAGATAATATTGGATATTATCCAGCACAGTGGGCCAGGGAGAAACCATATTGAGCTCGCTGAAATTTGGTAGGAGGGGAGCTGAAAAGAAACTGCTGCTGAAGTTTTTCATTGGACCGGTGCAGGCGCTACGCAGATGTTGCCCTATAACTCTGGAACATTCTGTGGTTATCAATTACATTCTGTGGTTATCAATTATTCGGTACACTCTTTTCAAACAAAGGCATCCCACGCATTCAAGTTTCCTGGCAGTAGGTAGTCGGGCACAAAAACAAAGTGGTAAATTAGATTTTTCTATCTCTGTATTGATGTGAAAAATGATTTGAGTGTGAGTCACAGAGACAGAGAAGCAGACAGGGAGAGAGAAACGTAGAGGGAGATCTAAAAAACATGTTTACCTCCTGTGGATCGACATCGGCTGCAAAGGCTTCCCTTCTGGAGAGGCTCCCAAAGTTAAGAGAGGCAGCGAGAGACAGAGCAGAAACAAAAAAAGAAACAGACACAGAGTGGCAGACTGAAGTTTTAGTCGACTTTTTTTTTTTTAGGTTCAGTGGTTGAAATCAATTTTCTGCTCTGGACTCTTAGATATTTGAGCCAGAATTGGATAAAATATAATGTTATGATAGAATATGCCTTTACAACATAAAGATAAAACAGCCAATTGGCAACGGCGTCCCCTCTGTGTCTTTCTGACAAGGATCCTGTACAACTTCCTGTATGACAACCTGTTTCCCTTTTCATTTCCATTGTTTACACAAAGGCTTCCTTGCAACATGGTTTGCAAATGTTGAGTTTGATTGAGAGTACCACACACAGGTGGGAGGTTTGCAGGCCAGATGTCTGCACCTTGCATCAGTCATGATTGTTCCTGCAATGCCCACGAAATGTAATGCTTTTGTTTCAGCTTGCTTTATATTTAAAGAAAACTTTTTTTGTTTCATTTTATTCTATTTTTGAAGGCTGCAGAATTACAATTTCTTTGTAAGATGAGGCACAAAAAGCATAGTAGTTACACACCTCCAAAAACATTTAATTCTGTTGCACAGCTGTGCAATGATTGTAACAGCATTGAAGTGATGCTTTGTGCGAATGCTCTTCTTCAGACTTCATCTGTAAGAAGAGATAAGCTGCAAATCTCAACTTTGTTTGATCTCTCTTCACTGATTTCAATTTAACCCTTTGAAAAAATAAGTATATTTTGATTTTTTTTTAAGCAAGGGGAAAATCTTCAACAAAAACTATAATAATAATTCTTTTAATTTTGCAGAGTTATTATTGTTTTTAAGCACATTTTATCCATGTCATTTCCTTGTTTCTTTGCTTGTTTTTTGTTTTCACTTTTTTTTGCTTAATTTTGGGTCATTTCTTCTTAGGTTGCTAATTGCCCTGTTCTCATGTTTTCGTAAGAAACCAAGCCAATTTCCTAAGGTTTCAAAGGGTTAACCCAGGCAAAAATCTACTAAATATGATTCAGTTAAATAGTAAGTAGATGTTAAAGCAGTACTTATTTATTCTGCTAATCTCTCTTTAAATTGCTTTGTCTAGATGAGTTGCATGAAGTGTCAGAAATGACAGTAGGTTTCTGTACCGCTCATTGTTTAAAGTTTGATTAGCAACTTAAGACAGGCCAAGACAACATTCCAGTAATATCTATAAACGTGCAGATACACTTAAAGACAAAAGCTAATATAAAGATAAATTGTCATCAAACGATGGATTACGAGATAATATTTCATCTCTTTTGCCCACCACATGCACCTTCAGGCAATCAAAGACAAACATGATCGATCAATTCTGGTCACACTACTAATTAAAATAAGAATGCTTGCAATACCCAAATCTTGTCCCATTGCCTACAAATTCTTCATACATATGCAGATATCTGTTTAAATAGATAAAGAATATCCAATTAAAGTCTGTAAAAAATCTTGCCATAAAAGTAGAACCATAACTGTGTCCGAATTATCAGCAGCGCCGCTGGAAAAGTTAGCAAATTCAGAAAATTCCATAAAAAAGGGTTAAGACAGCCTCTTGATTGTTCATGATTTAAAACAAACTAGTCATTTGTAATATTATTGGTTCGTAGTCCATGCCTACGTTATGTCTGCCCCCTTTCTGAGCAGATTTTCGTGCACAAATTTCACAGCTCTGACCACATAACTCATTTTGTTTGTTTGTTTTTCCTTTAGAGTAGAGGGTTTATCCTCTTTAAGATGGTCCACATGATATTGTTTCTTTCTGGAAAGCAGCAGCTAACACTCCTCTCTACAGCTGACAGCAGTGTGGGAAAATAAAGGAAAGGGAAACAGGTTTCCAGTGTCTCCTCAGACATAATAGAAGCTGTCAGGGCCAAGCTGCACCTCCTCCATCTCTGCCACCTCACAGCTCCTTTCCTCACAAACGAGCGCTGCCCCGTCCATCTGCACCGCGCTGTCTGCTCAGCTCAAACGCTCCACTTATCGAACTGCAGACAGCCTGTTGAGTAACACGACACATATCTCAGTTAATTTAAGAAAATTTGGCCACAGCTGACCTTTTTTTCTTTAAACTGCAGTTAAAGTCATTCTCATAGTCCCTTCAGGGTTGGTAATGAGTCAGGAGTGGTAAGAAATTACAGTGGTTTCCCTCTGTGTCTAATAAATTGGTAAAAATATACTTTTACTGACACCTCACTGGGCAGAATGACAAATCAAATTCTGCTGTTTTCCGACAACTAGCGTGATGCCTCGCTTTTTAATTGCCTGATGGGAAACCTCTTTATTGTGGCAACTTTACAGAGAAAAAAAACAGATTACCAGAAAAAGAGCAAATACCATTTAACAGTCATTATATGGGGATAGCAAAAAGATTCCTATGAGAACACAAGAAATAAAGAAAGTTGAGGCGAGTTGTCAGTTTCCAGTAATTGTGCATTAACGAGCCCACCAGCTGCCGGAGCATGTTGGGATTCCACACAGCGATGAAGTCAAGGTTTCTCCGATCCACCAAAGATGTCGCTCATCTCTTTGGTATGACTCTGGTTTTTTTAGGATTGCATCAGAATTTCTCTCTGTCTGTGTCTCTCAGGTTTGTGAGACTGAGGATATGAGCTCATGAGCGGCGGGTCAGACAGCATGACGTGTGGCTGTTTTATATATCACTGATGTAACAGATAATAATAACAACGCTCATACCGTTTCTTCATTTCTGTTGGGAGCCAAGTAGGTGGATTATTTTCCCATTTGTCATTACGAAACTCTTTCTTTTTCTTTCAGACGGTCATCACCTCTGGGAGACGGAGGCCAAGGTCGACAGAGACGCCTCAAAGCCTGTAAGTGATACATGTGATGCTGTTATCGTGATGAATCTGGTCTCATTTCAGGTTTAAAACACTGACAATAAACAGCTGTTCTCATTCATTTTAGAGGCACAACATTTTCAGTTTTCACATAAAAAATAACTTACTGATGTTTAAATCAAGTGAGCTGAAAGTGGAGTTACCAATCCAAAGTCCTGCCCCCCTTTGGTATTGCGGCTTGGTCACGCAAGCTTGAAAAAAAAGAAACATGGTGACACCGGTGTCATTTCGCCAAGAGCTGTAATGTTTATTAGATAGTTTCTCGGAGTCGGACAGTAGACTATAGCTTCAAAAGCTGGATCAGTGGCCCGTGGCTTCTGTTAACAACACACAAGGCACCAGAGCAACACCGGGCTTTCAACTTAATCCAGTGTAATCCTGTCAGTGGCAACCACAGTAGATAACAGTAGAAAGAGTACAAAAATCTGCATAGGGCAGGAGGAGGGAAAAGTGGTGGATTGGTCAAACATACACCGGACTTTCATACAGGAGACCAGTGTTTGTGTCCCATGTGAGAGTCAACTGGGGTTGTGTGTTTTTGACTTTGCATTGTCCCTGTTTTTGCAGCATGTATGTTGTTAACATGTTTGTTTTGGCTTTCTGCGCTTTTTTTTAATGTGCAGCATCTTTCTGTCTGTTGTATTTGCTTTGGATTTTACTATTTTATGTGTTTTTGAATTTGCATAATTTCTGAAGCTGCAGCACGTTTCTCCTAATAGTAATATTTTGGGCCATTGTAGCATTTTTGCCCTCGTCGAGCACCTTAGTTATACATACTGTTGTGAACACAAACACATTAAGGACACAGACGTGCAGAAGTGTAACTGGGATCTGGCAGTAGACTCTCGGCCTGGAGCAGAAGCCCTCGAGGGGAGAACAGCAGTGTTGTGTTTGAAACGTGTGGAAGAGGTTTTCAAAAGTTCATGCTTCATCCAGTGGGAGTTTGTGCTCGGCAGTGTGTCCTTTCTTGGCCAGGGACAGACAAAGAGATGTAGTGGTGGGAGTCTGGGAGATAGACGAGGGGATTAGAGGGTGTCTATATGTGAGGCGGTGCACCTGCTCTCAGTGTCTCCCTTTGCAAAACATACACTCTTTCTCCCTCTCACACACACACACACACACACACACACACACACATACAGTGACTGCTGGGACACATCTGTCTGCTTGAATAGACAAAGGGCCTCCCTCCCTCCCTCCTCAGCCCAGTCTGCTGGATTGGTCCCATTCTAAACACTGACGCTACCTTGGCCAGGTTTAACCTCTGTTGCTCCACCACAACGCAGACCAAACCACAGATTCAGAATACCTCACCGCCTCCGTCACCTGCACAGACTGACCTCCCCCAAGAGGGAGGTAGATCTGGGACAAGAGGGATGATTCACTTTTAATTTTAAGAATTATTTTCAATTAGATGCATCAGATTACTCACAGAAACTTAGACAAATGGCCTTGAAGAGCTCACTTGAGGAGTCCAAGAACACTCCTTCATGCTCCATTTGTCACATTTTTTCTTCCTCCCTCCACAAGAGAGAAATTACTTTTGTCAGGTAAAAACATCTCTTCTAGTTCGGGTGATAGTAATGCCTTTTACACAAATTGGAGGTCCATTGTGTCCTCAGTGGGTTGAAGGGATTTTTCAAAACAGCACGTGTGCGCATAAAACTTTCAAGTGTGAATTATTTCTCGTGTGTGTTTTGGATTCAAGATTAAGGCCGTGTCTTTTTGTAAACTGATCTTTTCCCCCTCTGTTTTAACCAAGCTGCAACATCTAAGACTGAAAAATGAATCTAACACAAGTGCCAAAAACTGCAGTTCCTCCAATGACCACTTGAGGCTGGCTCCCATGTTAAAATGCACAACTTTATAGCAGGAATGAGCATGTTTACAGTGTGGTACAAAAAGCAGTTTAGTTTTTACTGCTAATTCCAACATTCTTGACAACACCTTTCACTTGTGGCAGATTGTCTGACAATAATGTCATCTGCCTCTTAGTCAGATCCAACCCCTCCACAGCCCCAGCCTCCCTCCCAGATATGGTCACTTCTGATTTCAAGAAACAAAGATGGCGACGGCCAAAACGCCAAACTCAAGGCTTTAACAACATGACTTCACAAACCAATGGGTGATGTCACGGTAGCTATGTTCATTATTTATACAGTCTATAGTTTTCACAAAAAAGATCTGTCCACATAACCCTTATTCCCAGATGTTCACCAGCATTAACTGTCTCCCACAGTTTTCCCTCATAATAAAAGTAGTTCACGTTCTCAATCCAAATTGTCAAATATTTCTGCTTTGTCAGGGGACATACACGTCTCGATATGACGCACTAGGTACCCTCTTGTATCTGTTTTGGACATTCCAGGAAGCACTCCCTATACAGACTTTCTCGCTCGTTAGCTGTGTTACAAACTGCCGCAGCTCGGTGTGTGTCATACTGCTGCAAAAGGTGCCTCCTAGCATCAGTATCTGACACTGACATCACAGACAAAATGGCAGTATTTGATGAATTAGGAGTGAGATTGGGCTGTCTTTTCCTGATCCACAACAATCCCACGTTCAAAATTGTCCCACCATCTGCTGGTTTGACCAGATCTTATCCATAAATGTTGTTTCCGGTGGACTTGAAACTGCAAACGCTGAGGTGGACCAGATAACCTGGGATGCAGCAGATGGCTCCGTTTGTCCATGAATTGTTGAAGGAATACTTACTTTAAGTGTAAAGGAGTAATTAGACCAAGCAAAACTTTAGCAAACCAGTATTCCACCTTTCTTCAAGCAATAATTGACATGCACGAAGTGAGAACATGACATCATGGTTTCCCAACTGCTTTGTTTTACAGGTCCACATGGATACAAATTAACTGGAGTTTTAAAAAAATGTGCATCTTTGAATGCATTTAAAAAAAGAGTCTTAGTGACCTAAAACTGTTTGCATGTGGATGAGGGGCTAAAACGTAGCAGAAAATATCTGTTTACAACATCATCTGTATGCGTGCAGACAGGGCTTGAGCCTGGTTTTTGTACATGTGCATAAATTGACATGTTGGACAGCAGCGATAGGAGTGAAACGCTGCAAATATCCCTGTTAAACCTGGACACAATTACAGTTTACGCAGTGCAAATGGTGAACCGTTTCCAGAGGTTTTATCGGCTAATTCTCTGAAGGACAGATGGATTGTGTTGAATAAGAGAAGTCGAAAAGCCTCATCTGGCTTCACTTGACTTTACGACTGTAGTGATTTAATATAACGTGTGTCAGCTCTCACCTGTAACGTCAGGGCCAGCCGTCCTCCAAAGCACAGTTTTGTAGACGGATGACTTCCTCCCTTGCTACTGAGCAGTACCTCCAACACACTCACACATATATATTCTCACACACATGCACGGAAACACACACATATGGGGCTGATGAACGTGCACGCTCCTGGCCTTCATTCTCTCCTTAGACAGCAGGAAGCTCTGCCGGGGAAATAAACTATCCCGAGTTCAATTCCTTCACTATTCAAACAACCACAGCTCTCTATAACCTTACTTCATGGTCTCTCTGTGGCTACCTCGTTTGGGATTACAACCAGATTTTATCAACCGCCCTCAACACACACAACAACTCCTGGCTGTGGATTTAAAGAAGACAAGACCAAGTACAATTCAGAGCTCACATCCTCTTTGCTGACTTGCACTGTCTCTCCCAAACAAAGACCGGGACAATACAAAATAATAGGTACTAATATTTCAGAGCTCGAAGCAAATACTCTACTCAGTTGGAAAAACTAATAACAACAAAAACGAACAAAAAAATACAATATATACTTAATGTTTCTAAATCTTAGACCAAAAAAAAAAAAGCTCCAGGATTAATGTGCATTTAATGTTAATGTTTGGCAAATTCAGAATAAATTTTCATTCCAAAGTGTCCAAAAAATTGCCTTGTGCGTCACCTTTTTTTGCAGTTGATATTTGCAACCATCAATTTTTATATCAAATATAAGATGAAATAACACTTTATTAACCCTGAAGTGGGCAAATTGAGTATTACAACAGCACACAGGACTGATCAGCTAAAGATACAAAAAAAAGCAAAAGAAAAAGTTAAAAAATGAAATAAATTCCAAAAAAAGTAAAATAAATGATCTTGACAACTCGGTAATAATAATTTTTCTCCTCCAGAATGTATTGGGTTTTTCCTTGGCTCATGCGGCCTCGCTTTACCAAGTTTCAGTAGTTTTTCAGTTATTCTGCAGACAAACAAACCAAACTGAAAACACCTCCACTTTTGATAGATGATAGAAAAGTTTTACCCACTACAATAATTTGAAATTATCTTTTTTATTATACAAACTGTGGGAATGCATTTCTTAATTTCAGTTCAATCTCTGTTCCAGAATTCACTACTTGTTGAGATCCCTCCCTACCGAAACCAAAGACTCTCCACTCCGGTCCACGTGAACTTCTACGTCTGCAACGGCAAGAGGAAACGAAGCCAGTACCAGCGCTTCACCTACGTCCCCTCCAGCGGTAAAACTCTTCACCTCATACACCCTTACTAGTCTTAGCATGGGTGTCCAGACTTTGAAGGGCTCTCAGATTAGATAATGTGAAAATGCCAGTGTGCCTGCTGCTTCTCACATCATTCGGGTTACTAAAAATAAAATCATGTACAAATGATTTAATCATCATCTTTAAGTGAAAAAGTATTTAACCATTCACCGCTCCTCAAAATGACTGAAGCTGAAAATAGGTCTGAGGGCCACAATTGGGCCCCCCTGTCAGTCTTTGGACATAACTCTCTAGGTGTTGAAGCATTAAACTGCTTCTCCTGTCTGCTTTAAGTAACTTTTTTGATGAAAATGTGATGTCACAACTGGGAAAAAATACAATTTAATACTTCTGATCCTGATCAGGTTAAAATTGGTCTTATAGATATGTCAGTTGTGGTGTCAGAAATATCGTCAGCCAATCACTGCAGTGCATCATGAATAATTTACCAAACAGCTCTTCAAGTAGAGTTTATTGTTGGGTTGGCGTTTTGTGAAAAGAAAAAAGCTTTAGTGAAAAAAGTGTCATCAGAGTGCCTCATAGACATTAAGTTGTCAAATAAATGTGTCACTAAAATACGAGGATTGCCTGTCATTATCTCTAAGCCCTCAGCACGTTGCTGCTTTTTCTGCCTTTCTTTTACTTTTCGGCCATCACCGCAGCACTTCACCACTCTCAGTCTGCTCTTTGCCTTTCAAATCCCAGACTAATTAGAAACATTTTACATCTGAAGACAAGAACAAACAGTTTGTATTCCCGCTTGTCTGGTGGTTTTCTAGGGAGGAACAAAGCAGCGCTATTATTCCTTCATTGTAAAAAAAACTATAAAATCTGTTCTTTTCCGTACCTGTGCACTGCAGCGACTGGACACACAAGGGTGGGGAAAGGGGGCATGGGAAAAGCATGTTATTTGAATAGAGAAGCTATTGCCAAGCTAAATATAAACACTGACCCACCAACTGAAATGTAAAAACCACTGCTAATTGCGCTGCGGCGCTTGGAGCGAAAATCCAGTGGGTGGTTCAAAGCTGTGATTCAAGTGAACTGGCCCAGCCCTGTGCGTGGGCGATGGAGTGCCCCGCTGTGAAAGTGGAGCATTGTCCTCAGGACGCAGAGAGTGTGAGGGAGGGAAGAGACCGGGGGACGGCTCGTCTGGTCAGTGTCTCCTAAAGGGTGACGAGCCGGACGGGCGACAATATGATCTGACAGTCATTAAGGGAAAGGAAAAAGTCAAGAAAAGTTTAAAAGAAATGGGCAGAGTGGCGACCAGAGGTGGAATGTGACTATGTACTCAAATACTGTGCTTAAGGTCAATTTTTAAATTGAGTATTTCTATTTTCTGTTACTTTTTAACTCTACTACATTTATTAAACAGCTTTAGTTACTCATGAATCCACAGATTTAGGTTATTAATGCAAAATATTATCAACTAATAAATTATTATTTATTACTTAATTACAGCTGAAGCTACGACACCGTATATCACTAACTTCCACGTATACCAGCTGCAACATAAAAGTGATGAACACATGACAGCATCAGTAATTACAATACAATAATGTATTCAACATTATTTTTGAAATGGGCCTTTCTGCATGGGTGTGGACTCAGGCCGCATGACTTGGATTTGAGTCACCAAATTGATGACTCAAATTTAAGACTTTAGACCCAACAAATTCAAAAAAGGCCTGCAACTTGACTTGGACTTTAACACCAATGACTCATGATTTTACTTGGAGTTGAGAATATTTGATGCCTTCCCCCAACACCAAAGATTAAAAAAGTATCTTACTTTAAAAAGTGCCACCAATCAAATCATTTCTTGAATCAACTAACGTTAATGCAATTCCTTCCCAGCAAGTTCACACTTAATGATCCACAGCTTTTGGAAAAAATGATATCACAGATAATTTTGTGTGCATACAAAAACTATGGTTGGTCAACAAAAAACAAATTGAAGTATCAAAAATTACAGTCAGACATGCAATAATTGCTAACTTAGTTCAAAATTTTCAAAATGCACAAAGAACAGAAACCCGAGTCAAATAATAACATTGTTAGTAAGCTTATGCTTAGCTAACATAATTACTCTGTCAATAAAATGGCATTGCTTTTATTGACAGTTATGATTTGTTTGCGACTTGAAAACTGAAAGTCTAGGACTTGGAACTTGACTTTGAACTTGCCTGTCTTCACTCGTCTCAGGTATTGCCTGTCTTGAATCGGGACTTGACTTGGGATGCGACTCAGGACTTGCTTTTCTTGACTTAAGACTGACTTGGTCCCACCTCTGCCATTTTGCATCATGTGTAATTTTATTTATAGGATATTTGATGCTAATACCTGCATACATTTACTTGAGTAATATTTGATGACTTCTACTTGTAAGAGAGTATTTCTATACTTAAGTAAAAGATTTCATTACTTTTTTCACCACTGCTGAAGACACAGCTGCAAAGATGTATGAAAGACTCAAGTTTTTCAATAATGAAATGTAAATTAATTTCAGTTTGTCCTCCTTTTTAAAATCACATCACTTTTTTTGCAGGTGTTAAAACAGCTCATACAAAAACAACAGATTTATTTTGGGAACATACGGTTACGGCTGATTTTCACACTCCGGAAACCCAGGGGCACGACAGTCTCTTTTGTGGCAACACAAACATTTGCACTCCTTCTGCGCTCCCTTTCTGTGCATGAGCCCTATCCTCCACAGGCAGACACACATACTTCCTCCAAACAGACCCAAAATAGGGGTACGTGTGCTATTTTAGTGCTGTGGTTGGTGTAACATCTCATCGCAGTTCCTCTTTTACAGTTGTTGACTGTGGAGGCTTCAGCAAAGCATGACGTGTCTCAGTTTCACTCCTTTTGGTCTAATTAGTCACTTTTTTAACCTGCTCTGAGGTCAAAATGATCATTTTCAGGAGCAAGGAAACAAAGAGATGCAGATAAAAAACTAAATGCGCATGAGTAAAATATAAGAATAAGAACTGCAGACGGAATAATAAAGTTTTTGCTGCTTCAGCTTGGATTTCAGGCACATGCCTCATGTTATAATCTAAAGCAGCTTCACTGCACTGTAAAATTTGACAGGCTGATGTTATTTAAAATAATTTTGGAAACCGACTGCCTTGAAAAAGTAAAGTAAATAACTTTAAATCTTTAAAATTTGGAGAGGAGAGTTCTGTTTTCTTAACATATTAAAGAATATACAAACATAACTGACTAGTTTGCAACCAACAGAAAACAGATATAAAGCACAGTAAACTTTGATTAGTAAAGCTGTTAAAACTTAGAAAGTTTGATCTTAATAAACTTGTCATTTGAACTGTCTTTTAAACTTCTCAAGTTAATGATTAAATATAGAGTAAACATGAATCAAGGCTAATAGTTGTATTTACTTGCATTTTCAATTTCCTAGATTTTTTAAAAAGTAAAATCAACTTGTCAGATTTTACAGTGTACAAAAAGAAAAGAAGAAATAGATCCAATGAAGTGATGCAGAGATGAAGCTCAGGGTCAGAGCCATGCTGTCGTTTCCTTGTATCTGGACTGAAACGCTTGTTATATAAGATTGATGACGTGCAGCCGACTGACAGCACACATTTTTAAAACTCGGTTTCCAACATGTTTCATACTGGAATCATTTTAACTCCGGTCCTCGCTTGTATGAAAACCACTGTCCTCAAACACTCCAAGGCCTCCATTTTGTCTTTTATCGGCTTTGTCTTGTGTTAATAAAAGCAGCTTCAGGTCAACTTTTCTTTGTCTCAATGAGTGAGCAGTAATTTATTTTAAATTGCCGAACCCTGCTGAGTAAAAAGCTGCTGTTACAGCCACATATTTCATATCGCACATTAAGTGGATATTAGCACCAGAGCAGCATCCAAAGAAAATAAGCATTTTATTATAGAAGCAGCTGGATGTTTCTCGTGTTGATGAGTCATCCCTTTTTTTCCTACTTTTGTGAATATTTTCAGCAGGGTGGGAGAGCTCTGGGCTCAGACACAGAGTCTCATTGATGAGAGTGTTTGTTTGGCAGCGGGTATCCTAGCCACAAACCCACTCACTCACTCACACTTGCAGGAAGGCTGCGATACGTGTTTACTCATTTAGCTTTTCTTTCTGTGTCCTAACTCTCTGCCCGCAGCCCCGACAATAAAGACGGAGCCACACGACGACTACGACGCCCCTCTGGTGTGCAGCCAGCACGGCCCAGGCCTGTCAGTGCACCCAAAGCCATACTTCCCCCCACAGGTCATGACCCCGGTGATGACCTCGGACCTCAGGCCATGCGTGGTGGGTGGGGCTTACTCTGTCAGCCAGCAAAGATTGGCAGCTAAGCCCTCCTCGCTCCCGTCTCCGAGCACCAGCCCCAAACTGCACGACCTGTCGCCACCGCCACCCTTCTCTAAGTGCCTCTCCGCCGGCCCAGTAGTCCAACACCCGGGCCAACAATCCCCAATCCCGCACGTCTCCATCATCCAGGAGACTCCCGGGCGCTTCCAGCCTCCCAGCTTGTACCCACCAAGCAGCTCCGCATCCTCCTCCCCGACCTCGCAGCCCTCTACCCCGACTGACGGCCCGTTCTCTCCGGCCCTCTGTATCACACCAGCCCAGCCCATCAGCGGCAGCACCAGCCCCGGAGCTCAACAGCACGCCAAGGTGCCAGAGAGGGGGCGGGGCTCCCTTCAAGAGGATGGCAGCCCTCCGACATTGGCGGTCAGCATCAAACAAGAACCGCAGGAGCTGGATCAGATGTACCTTGATGATGGTGAGTGCAAATGTTTTTGTTATCATACAAAATTATGCTTAAATGTCTAATCCAGTGCATGGAAACAATTCTAAAGTGTCCAGCCCCCTAATCAACTAAACAAAGAGGTTTTCTTGTTGCCTTCCAGCACAAATGATCATAACATATCTGCAGGTGCTGATAGGTTTTTTGATCAATGTCACACAGTATGACTCACCAATCACTTTGCCAGGAGCTGAAAACTTTTGGCCTTCAAAACTCATTTTGGAGCTTTTTGTTTTGGAGAAATTCGCCAAACACAATTTTAGTTAAAGGAACAGTTCAACATTTTGTAAAAATGCTTATTTGCTTTCTCATTGAAAGTTAGATAGAAAATTGATACCACTCTTATGTAAATATGAGGCTACTGCCTGCAGACTATTAGCTTAGCTTAGCTTAGCTTAGAGACTGGAAACAAGAGGAAACAGCTAGTCTGCCTTTGTCCAACAGCAACAAAATCCCTAAAGCTCATTAGTTAACATATTGTATCTCATCTGATTAATTCGGACAAAATCAAAGTGTAAAAATTACATGTGGTTTTAAATGTTAAACCATTTCTTAATGTAGGACAAACAAATATTGCAGCACATTTCACTGATAAAGGCTAAAAAATACTGTATATATGCATATAAGCTTACCTGACTTAAAAATGCTTCTTTTCTGTGCATATGCACTAGTGCATGTATCCTTTAAAATTACAATCACCATTTGTTTTTAACAGCACTATTTGGTGTATTCATCCTTTCTTTGTACCAAAACTTCTGCAAACCTCTGAAGGAAAATATGTATCCACTGCAGAGTTTTCCACAGCATTATCTTGAGTGAGTGTGTGTGTGTGTGTGTGTGTGTGTGTGTGTGTGTGTGTGTGTGTGTGTGTGTGTGTATTCATTTCTTTTTTTCAATTTTCTGTGTACCCTTTCCAAATTCAGAGGTTTTTGTCCATGAATACAGTGCAGACAAAGCTTTTTTTTTTTTCTTCAGCAGCAGTTTAAGGAGTTGCAGGGTGAATAATTAATCACCTGATTCGATCAAAGCTGAGCTGATCTGATCAGATCAATGGATGAAAGGAGCAGCTGCTGCAGAGGCGATTGAAAGCAAACTTTTAGACCCAGCACAATGAGTGGTTAAGTTTCACTTCCACTGTGCCTGACACTCTGCTGCTCCATCTGTGCCCAGAGTACTCTTTGCAGTCCGAGAGTGTGGTAAATTAATGACAGACTGGTGTATATATTCCAGTAGCACTCCTAATCATTGATCCGGCTCCAAAAATACAAAATCAATATATCGAGACAGATGTTTTAATAGTGACAGTCCACCACAAATAAATAAATGTGCCGGAAACCCTGCACTGTGAGAGAAAAATGAGGACATTTTCACTGTCACTACTGCTTTGGTGGTGTCACATATTCAACAAGACTTATTTCATATATAATATGTATAGTGTGACAAAATATTGCTGTAATGTGAATCTTACTTTGTCCTTTTTTGGACAGCCCAAGTGCTGGTACCGTGCAACACAAATAGACGTGGGTCAGAATCCAAGTGGCAGTGTTGAACATAGTACTGCTGTTGTGTTGTGCTTCTCTGTCTTGTCCCTGCACTGTCAGTGTCCTCTTTTAATGCTGTAATATTATTGGTTTTAAATGTATCTTTTCACTGCATAAGAAAATGGAAGTGTGGCCTCACAACGTGTGAAAACTTTCAACTTTGTGAGTTAACAGTTGATATGTGGCAGTTGGCAGTCCTGCCCAACATGTTTTCTGTATCAAGTTAAATGCACCGGTGCATGTAAGAGCTGAAATTTATGTGCACTAGTCAAATTTTACATGCACTTCCATGCATATGGTATTTTAAACTTTGCTTATTGTAAGCATATTTAGTACAGGCCAGCCTCTTCAGAATGCGTTTGTTGTGGATACGTTACTTGACTATATTGTGAAACCATGCTGTAATGGTTTGTGTCAGATACAGGCCACTGTAGGAGGAATAGATTGTGTGGGAGTGATGACTCGGCCAACACAGTTGTTACACATCCTACTTTACTTAAATAGAGGCTGTCAAAAGTCCTATATTTTTTTCATATATCTCTGCATTTTCTTTCACTTTTGTGGTACTTCTTTTTATTCTTTCATCGTCTAACTTCTGAGGCAGTTAGATGAAAGAAACCTGGTGGTTTTGCATTTGATATATTTGGCTTTAAACCCTGAAAAGACCCCATTTTATTTATTTCAGAGAGCAGATTTTTAGGAGCACAAACTTCATGATCTCACTACTCAGGCCCTCTGCGCTCACCGCTGAGGTTCAGGGGGCCGTACGCTCTGCGCTGCGTTGATTTGAAATAAATTGGATAAATGATCTTCCTCGAGGCGAAGAAGAAACAGTCCCTGGCTGTGTGGAGAGAAGAGAGCTCAGCAGTGAATGAAGAAACACTAACCAGCAGCTATCAGCAGACGTAGCAGCGGGGCTTTGATCTATCACCAGAGCCCCCATTGAATCGTCTGGCCGGGCTTCCTGGCGATGGCGAGTGAGACGCTGTTGTTGGGCCACAGACTGCAGGACTCAGACTGTTCCAATGCCACTTCCCCTGAACAGTCTGGGGAAATACATTAACACTTGTTAGCCATGTCTGCGGGATATTTGGCCAGCTAGGGCATAAGATTTGATTTGTAATTATACTCACATCTCTTGGGGACTTTTTGGTTTAAACCAGGTGTAGTTAAAGTGAAAACATTTAAAGTGCGCCACCATAACTATAACAGATATTTCTGAGGAGCTGGGCCCCCTATTACACTTGTTTTCATTGGCAAATTGAAGGAAATTTTGCTAAGCATTCCAAACTTAATATGGCTTCTCACTTCATTAAAACTGTTGGCAGAGTTTGATACAACGTTTTGCTTTATGGCCTCGCTCAGGTGTGGTGTTACTGTAATTTTGTGTTGGCCATGCTTGTTAAAACTAAGATATCTGAGACTTTTCAGGGAGCTGAGACACTGACTGTCATTGCAAGTATTCAGTGGAAATAGAATTATGTTTATGTGCTCTAATTTAGTATATCATTATATGTGCAGTACTGCCAGAAGTAAAGATTAATCACTGACGTGTTTATTTAATATAGTGCAATTTAATTTAATTTCAGAGCAATTTGATGCAAATAATTTAAGTGCATGAATGTTTAACCACTTATAGTGTCAAGTGGCTGCAGTAAACTTCACTTGTAAATGAAGGTGACACACTCAGGTGTTTTTGATCCACCTAAACTTTCTTGTCACAGTTTTGTCTGTAATCAGAGCTGATATTTTTTTGTGCAGCCATCTCGTATTAATCCCGACCCCCTTCTGTTACACATTTTTTCACACCATCTCCTGAGAGGTTACAAACATGTCTGCTCATGGAAAGTCTGAATAGTAGTCGTTTGGCCCTGAGCCGGAGGTTTAGGCTGCAGGGTGCACGGTCTGAACTCCAGCGCTGCTGAGGCTGAGGGAGATGGAGGCCGGCCATGCTGCCATAAAACTTGCTGACTTGAGAGGTTTGCATGCTTCCCTTTGGCTCGCAGAGAGAGTCTGGAATAGGTGGCCAAAGCCATACGTTATACTGCACAGTAGTGTGCCGGAGACTTTTGTCAGCGGTGAGGTAACATGAGCAAAACGTGCATTCTGAAGTAGATCGGAGCCAAATAGCATTACGAAATGCTTTTTTATTGCGTGTTGTGGCCTTGTTAGATGTCAGACTCTTACAATTGATGATCAGAGACTTTCAGTGATCATAGGAAAAAAATGTTAGGGTAAATTTGTGAGAAGTATTCGACTGAAGACTGTTGAATCTCTTTGGTTTTATACAGTAAAACTCACTCATTTCCCCAAATTAATTGCAGCCACAGCTTGCAAATAGAAACAATGTTATCAGCTACTTTTTTATTAGTAATTTGTGGTGAAGACAGTAACTTTGGTGGAATTATATCAGCGGTTATTCATCCACATCTGCTATATATGACTTGTTTTCAGTTAGTTATTGATGCATTTCTAAATTCAATGAGTGGCCAGAGAAGAAAAAACACAGCAGAATGATGTAATGCAGTGCAACAGCCCTGAAATTAAAACCCTTACTTAAAAGTTCAGTTTTAGTCGAGACAACTTTAACTTTCCTACTTAGGGTGTTAGTGTGCTGACTCAGTTTGTGTGTTTTGAGGCTGAACTTTGGTGTTGAATTAAAGCTAATAGTAAGATGTTTCTAAAACACAGAGGACCATAAATATAAGAACATATTACAGTTCATTACAACAAAAACTATAGCCTCAGCATAATGTCAGCAAACTTTATTTTTTTTGTTTGTTTGTTTGTTTGTTTTTTTTTCTTCTTTTAAATGCCTGCAGAGCTCTCCATGAGTTCCTTTTGTCCTCGGCAGCAGTTTGTGTCTTGCAGGTTGGATAATTGCTCAAACAATCCACTGAGAGTTGATCAGATCAGATTGATTGATGAGAGGATCAGCTGCTTCGAGTGATGCAAACTTTTAGACGCAGCACAATGAATGGTACAGTTTCACTTTCAGCGCACCTGAAGTTCTGCTGCTCCATCTGTGACCAGAGTACACCAGAGGTGCCATGAATAACCGAACAATTTATGTATTTCCACAGGGCTCCTGATAAATGGTCCAGCTCCAAAAATAGAAAATCTAATGTGCCATGTTTAGTGTTCACGACTGTGTATTGACACATAGGTGTGTGAGTTTGTAGGTGTATGTGTCAACAACAAACCTTTTAACAAAGGTTATTCACCACAGGATTGTTTCACTGCATCGACGTTTTTATTTTTCTGGTTACTGCGTGCATAAAAAACACTTTTATTGTGGTGATACTGCGCTGAAGTCTTCTCCCTTTTTTTTATTATTCTATTTTCTTAAATACTACAAAGTTTCCAAAAAGTTATTGTCTACAGACATTTTCTTTTAAATAATACCTGAGTTAAAAAAAAAATTGGCAGACTCAGTGCTGAACTACAGAGCTGCTCTGTGGGACTGACTTGCAGTAACCCAGTAGGAGCCTCACTATGTGGGCCAAGAACATCTTGTGGCTTGTGGCCTGGACTTGACGTGGCAGTGAACAGGGGAGGGGGGTTTGTGGTGTTTACTGGCCCCCCAGCCCTTTTTCTCTCATTGTCTCAGCTCTGGACCCTCAGCTGATTTATTCACAGCGATCAGTGAGATTGTTGAGTATCTCGCCGGCTGATCGGTTTCCCTGCAGTATTGTGTTATTACAGGCACGGCTCATGTTGACGCGTTTCGGCCTTTAATGAGGCAAACAGTGTCGTCCTGCTAATTGTTTGGGAGTTCCTCGTTTGTTGGGGGTTTCCTGGTCAGAGAGCCGGGCTGTATCAGTCAGCTCCAGCTGCTGCGGACCTCCATGGGACAGGAAACCAGTTCCTGGATTACTTCATATCAAACCCCACCTTCCTCACTCTTGAATGACTGTGAAGTGTGAGACAAATTAACTCACTAACACTGCTGTGCCTTGTGTTAGATTAATACCAATGCAGTCAGGTTAACACAGATGTTTGTGGGTTTATGTCTCACATTAATACACGCATGCTTTAAGTTTGAGCACAGAGTAATGCTGTGTTACATGTAGGACCACAAATACTTACACAGTGCATATTCATATTTTTTACCTATATTGTTTTTAAAGAAGCAAGTAGAATTCTTCCTGTACTTTTTATTCTCAGCTGCAACATTCTTGACCATGGAAACAGCAGCTCTGAAAACACCACACCATGTGGTAGCTGTTCTGCGGCTTTCAGTCACACTACATGACCTCCCTTAGCAGATGGAGTTTGCTCACATGTAATGGGATTGTAGATTACAGTGCAGCTTTTCTCAAATGTAAACCACAACATGATCATGGAAGTCCTTAAAGAAAATCTGAAAATCTGAACATGACTTGACATGACTTCACCGGTTACTTGGTTAGTCACTCCGAGTTACGCTGTATTCTGGAAGAAAACTTAGATTGTGGAATTCAAAAACAGAGAAAACACTAGATGAACTGACATCAGCTTTGCTGCTGTTATACTGGCATCAGTTTAACAGCAACAAAACTAAATCAATACATCCATTTACGACCTCTCACACAGCTCGTGCAGCATAATACATAATAAAGTCTTATTTATCTAGTTGTAAGCTTAGTACTCTCCAAACAGGTCAATGTTTGCCAAACATTATGATATAAAAGTGGTTGGAAAGTAAAAGTCATGCGTACTCTATTCAAAGCCAGACTCTATTGACAAAAGCAGTTATCTGTTTATCTCGCTGTCTTGATCACTTAGTTTGTGTTATATTGTTATTGTGGTGTTTTAAAGGTTTAGTTCAGATTCGCAGAAGTCACACAATAACACAAACTAACTGACCAAGGCATTACGCAGCTCCACTTTCCAGTGAGGTAAAAAAAGTTTCACTTTCAGTTCAGTTTTAAATACTCAAGTTTTAGTTAAAATGTATGTTTGCAAAACAATGAGCATACAACCAGATATATGACACTTGGATTATACTGCACAAGTTGTGTAACAGTTTGTAAACGGATGTTTTAATATAGTTTTGCTGTCATGGCCCCCTATTTTCTATTTATCAAGAATTTTCTCTTTTTTGGATTCTTCTTTCAATGTGGAGGCATGCAAGAAAACAAACTTTTCTTAACAAAATTCAAAGTAACGTGGGATTTACTGATTTACAGTTGAAGATTTAGGGGTTGAAGTATTCCTTTAATCTCAGTTTTATACAACTGCCGTTATGTTTACAGTGACTGAACATCCTCTCTTTTGCTGTAAAAAGAAATGAATTTGTTATCTTAAATTTAAATGAGAATTCAAATGAGAGTTTTTCTGAATGAAAACCCAGAGTTTACTCTCCGAGTCAGCTGCTGTGAGCTTGTTTGAAGCATCTCTATCACCCGACCGTCTCCTGAACGAATCAACGTGACCGGAGAGCACATGACACAGATGTCACACTGGTGCTGGGCCTATTTTTAGGACAATGTTGTAAACACACTTAGAGATCAATAGATTGACTTTTTTTTTCAATTAGATCCTCCACATCAAATGTGACGCCACAATGAAAAGTGGGCCATGGCAACGGACACATAAACAGTACACGCTGTGGCCTCGGTGCAGCAAAAGATAAAGTTTTACAGCCCAGCCTTCCTTTCTTTTATATCAGAATAAACCACTAAAGTCTTTTCACCTTTTCATTATCATGCGAAAATATTCCAACACATATGGCGCACAATGATGCGTAGGGAAAAGTATCTGAACGCCGTAATTCATCCATGATTTTGATAGCTACTGAACAGGTGATGACATGATGTGGAGGTCTGACGATGTCTTGATGTGCTAAATTTACGTCCCAGCTCGACGTGCACACTGAGAAGTCGTTGTAATAACGTCCCCTTGAGGTTTTTGAACTCAAAGATTATATCCTTCCACCTCCAGATGCGCAGAAGGTCAAAGCCAGATCAAATAGAGGAGACGAGGTCAGTCAGTTCAGTCTGGGCCGGGAAGAGCACACATGGCAGCGGAACGACACGCTGTAGGGTGGAGATGAGGTTAGAGTGTTTATTTCTTCTGGTTCAAGTATGCCTTGTTGGTGATATTGGTCATATTCTCACATTCACATGGCTGGTGGCAGCATGCAGTCCTGCTGATGAGCTACGATAGAAAGCATCTTGCATTACAGTATACACAGAAATATTAACCGTTCTGATCCTACTGTTAACAGAGTTATTACTGATCCTGATGAAACCGAAGATCGGAGAGTTTAGGTTTAATTCAACAAAGTCAAACCTCAGATTTCATTTTCTCCACTGTGCTCCAAATAATGGGTTTACCTGTTTATCCTTGACATTTAATACACTGCTAAAAACAGGTCAAAACCAGTAACTTTGCATGTTTTAGCCCAAAAAACACAAATAGGAAATGCAAATGTTTTTAGGTAGATTTTTCTACCTTCCAGGCTGCCTCTAGGCAGATTTACACAGGTAACCTATTTACACAGGTTTTTTGTAATTATAATACTACATATTACTAACAGATGTACTACTCTGTCATACATACTGCTGGTGTGTAATTGACTTTGTCACATTTGCAATAGCATAATTTCATTTGTCCCTCTCTGGCTGGTGATGTCGGTCTAAACCCCCAGTTTGTAATGTTTTGTGACATAAAGCTGTCTTCTCCAAGCCCGACACGTTATAATCAGTCCGTTCTCACTCCGAACTCATCAAATATGTCTGCTCTGTCAGTGCTTTCAGCGTACAAATGCAGCGCCAAAAGCCGCCTTCTGCATCCAACCAGAATGCAGCTGGACAGCGTCAGATAAGAACGTGCTTAGATAGAACCGGTTGCGTTGTTATACGCTGCCGGACGGCCAGGCGGCACTATGCAAGTCCACATGCAATGCACATGGGCAGCGCCATTTGAAAACACAGCTGAACAGAAGTGGCCGTGTGCGCATTAAAAGGTTGAAGGACAGCATTAGGTAATAACGCTGCTGGTGACAACGTAATATCAGGAGTGCGAGTGCAGTTATAAGGTGGATGAGGAGTTGGATGGGTCTTACAAAAGACCGCCTTTTGTGCAGGAGTCTGGAGTTAACTTCCTGTGTGGATGCAAGGTTGTTTTCTTTCTACACCTAACCATGTGCCTCAGCCTGACTTTGTTGCCTAATTCTAATCATCGTCCCTAAAACATCATAAGTACATGCAGATGGTCACTAACAGAGCGGCACAACGTGACGAGCTGGGGTGATAAAGTGTTTCATATCAGGATTATTTGCTCCCAAAAACTATCTAGAACCACAGAAAACATTATATGGTGTGTGAAATTAGTGGACTGCCCCTTTAAGAATAAACTTTTGAACATGCATGAGAAGTTTATCCTTTTTATAGGGCCTCTGCTAAATCAAGAGGAAGTGATTTAGAGCACCTGAATATAAATGTCACCGCCGTCTTGACGAGTATCTTCCATGCTGCCAAGTTCCTCACAAAGACATATTGCTGTGAATCTCACCCTGTCTTCATGGTCGCTTAATAGATTCAATGTGTTTCTGTCACACACTCATGTGAGATCGCTGCTGCTCTGTAGTTATCAGACTTCTCAGGAGAC
The DNA here is from genome assembly GCF_008729295.1 of Plectropomus leopardus. Taxonomy (NCBI): domain Eukaryota; kingdom Metazoa; phylum Chordata; class Actinopteri; order Perciformes; family Serranidae; genus Plectropomus; species Plectropomus leopardus. The sequence continues at coordinate 4,881,859 of NC_056480.1, read as the reverse complement.
CTTCCTGTTGCTGTATTATTAGCAGTCAGCCAGAAGCCAAACACATTAACTTCATGTCTAGACGAGTGTAACGAATCGCTGTGTGCTGGGTGATTTGTTGTTTTTTACCCACTTTTTGTGCTATTCTGAGTTCCCCCTGACTTATTATTTTACTCCCTTAAGGTAACGATGACACATTTTTATGGCAAGTACACCCCGTCATCTTATTTGTGATAGGAAGCGAGTGGTATTTCTGGTAGGAAGCATCTGTGCCAGTGCTGGGTCACCGAGGGAGAGGCTGCTCTGCTGCCTGCGATGAAAATAAGCGTTGAAAAAAAAAAAAGTAATTCCATTGTGTGGAGGGGAATCTCAGGTTTCTAAGGCTGCTTTTCCAGCGTCCAGTCAGTCAGAGGGAATTCCTCCCATCAGCTCGCTGGCTCGGCTTCACGGGGGCCAGATCCAGCCAGGGGTGTTCCCCTTCCCCTCTCACATTTCTCATCCCTGTGAGAGCTGAGAAAAGAGGGCCTGAACCTGAACCTGGACGCTGATTAGAAAAGTGAAAAGCTGATTAGAGAGGGAGGAACTGTGGAGACTATCTCGTCAAAGTAATAAACGAGTTCACAGATAAGAGCGGTAAAAGCTAATGAAAAATGAACCCCCTCAGTCCCCTTTAGTGGGGAAAAAAATGAGTGATTTGTCCGTTTCTCTTGTTATCTGTGCGTTGATATCTATATTTTTTTTTCCTGGTTTAGCTTCAGTCAGCCTGCTCAGTTACTCTCAGATCCCCCCCGCCCTTCGCCAGCCAAAGAACACAGCTGATAAAAACAGATAAACAAGTGCACCTGGATCCTTTAGAGACAGCGGGAGGTTGCATCATCTCTCTTGATGAAAAAGGTCTGGGGATCTCAGATATAAAGTGATTCTGTTAGCTGGCTCAGAGGAAATAACAGCTATAGAGCTCAGAGGATTGTGTTCACAGTGGCTGAATATGGAGCCATAAAGCTGCTCTTTAATCATAGATATAGATGTATTTTTATATTAACAATGAAAGAAGTGATGTGAAAGGGGCCACTTGTCGTGACCAACACACAGTGATATAATAATAACCAAGCAGCAACCTCCGAAGCTGAAAAATGAAACCAATGGCCACTTAAGGCTGGCTCCAAAACAGAGTCTATCTCCATAGACCCCCATGTTAAAATGCTGACCTTTACAGCAGAAATAAACAGGTTTACTTCATAATGACAAGTTAAAGCAAAATTTCCACTGTGTTCATGTCAGAAAATAGGTTTTCAGGCCTCAGAAATATTATATTTAATTTCATACAGTACATGCACACACTCAGCATGGGGACTTTACTCTATGTAGAAGTCATAAATACTGACCATCCTTTTCTCTCTTTTGCCTTTTGCAGTCAATGAGATCATCAGGAACGACCTGTCGAGCATCTCCGTCCACAGCCATGCGTAGTTTCCCGTCACCAACAAAACTGACACGGGAAACAAAAATAAAGGGAAACACCAAACAAACAAAAAAAAAAAAAAATGACATTGTGCTTTTCATGCTTGGACTACAGCGTGCAGGAAGCAGCAAAAGGAAATGCAAAGAGAACAAATGTAAATGTTTTGTCCAGATGACCAGGGTCCAACGTGTGCCTTGTTTTTCATATATATAAAACGCCTTTACACAGAAATTAAACATGACTGACTTTTTTTTTAAGACGTGTAGACTGAGTATGTAGCAACCGAAACTGCCACCCCACAACAAAGTATGCTTTTAGAGGACCAAAACATGTTTTATATGTCTTTTTTGCTGCAGTTTGTAAATGATTCAGTGCCTATGAGTTATGTTATCTGTATATACAGTATCTGGTAGTGCTTCAGTTTGCATATCTGGATTTACAGAGAGACAGTGTAACAGAGAAGTGCCTTTTTGACTGGAAACTGAAAAATATGGCCTGACTTTGGCCTCACATGTTCAACTTTATCAGATTTAGGATTTTATAGAGTGAGATAATGTAACATTTGCTGATAGTGGCTACAGATGGTCGTTATTGGGTAATTTTCAATGCTAAAATACAGCGTAACGGTAGCATGAATAGAGATTTGTCATTTTCCACCATTTCTCATTCTCATGAGTTCAACTTTTCATTTTTTTAAAAGGAGGAATGTGTTTTTCTTCTCTCAAAAGTTGCAAAGTCTCAATTTAAATCATAATTGGTTAGCATTTGTTTGGACAAATAAAAAGACTGAATACTTTTTCTGTATTCACTAACAACAATAAGCACTTAACCACTAAAACTGTGGTATTACTTGTAGTTTATTACATTAAAGGGAAAATTCACCCAAAAATATGCTTTTTTTCTCTTACCTGCAGTACTATTTATCAGTCTACATTGTTTTGATGGGAGTTGTCGAGTGTTGGAGGTATCAGCAGTAGAGTCTGCCTTCTCTCCAATATAATGGAACTAAACTGCGTTCAGTTTGTGGTGCTCAAAGTGCCAAAAAATTACATTTTAAAAACTTAACAGTCATGTCTCTCTCCAGAAATCATGACTAAATAACTCAAGATAATCCAAACTGTTAGCTACAGTCATTTCTATCAAAGAAGAAATCATCTCAGTTTTGACAAAGCTTGACTTTTCCCTGGAAGCTACTTTATGCAACACGCCGGTCGTCTCTGACAGAATGTAACTAATCCAAAGAATACTTAACAGCAGTCAGCAGCAATACAAATATATAAAATCTTCGTTTGTTTTTCTATTTTCATATTTATTCTCTTAGCATGTGCTCTGTTTATTCTTGTTCATCATACAGCCTCTTTTACATGGTAACTTACATACTGTGGTTTATCTATTCATTTGTTTGCGCTCTTACAGTAAAAATGAATGGGCTCACACTTTGTTCCCATGTTTTTATATGTATTTATGAGTCTTAATCTTTTGTAATGGAAGCCATACCGAAATGTTTACCAATTGGAGGTTATTGTTAGTCTACAACTCATAATTCTGCTTTGTGATCTATTTTGTGTATTTGTCAATAAAAGAAAAAAAACCTTCATCTCTTTCATCTGAGTGATTTGTTTCTTTCTGTAGCGAGGACATGAAAACATGCATATCGTTTTTGGGTTTTTTTTTTCAAGATTTGCTTGCAGCTCGCAAAAAAAATAATTTAAAAAAATGGACCAGACGCTAAAGCTATTGCTGCAGATTACAAGCTGTGGACCGTTAAGTCCTGCCTCTCGAATGCAGACTGGCCAATCATAGCAAAGCATTGGCACTGCACGGCTTTGCTTCATAAACTCTCATATAATCGCTTCAGATACTCTTCATTTTCAGGCTATTCTGAATCAACTGTTTATGTATGTATGTATATACGTAGGAGTGATTTTATTGTAGCTTTAAAGCAGAAACCAACCTCACATCACATCTTCCTCCTCCGTGCATCCGCAGGTCACTTTTTCTCCACATATTCACTGGGGTTTGATTACAGCCCCAAAAAAATACCAAACATAAATGTCACATGAATCTTCACGATCAATAAATCCAGTAAGAATGGATCCAATATTGTAAAACCTAACATCTACTGCTTCACAAACTTTTTGCATTTATTATCATGTAATAATAATCTATAGGGCCTGTCTGTTGCAGTGGGGGGATGATGTTTTGGTGCACACTGACACCCACTGGTCTGCAGGGTTTCTGCTGAATTTTTACACATGGAATGACTTCCAGTGCTGATAAATACTTCATTGGTGTATGTTTTTTTGTTTGTACCTGATTGTGTCACAGCCTGACTTCCTCTGACACAACACTGCTATCATGGAAAACCACAGGGCACGAGGGAGTCACAGTTTGTTGGTTTTGCTCGGCTGCTTTGCACCTATCTCACGTCTGTTAGGAAAATCAGGTGTCATTTTTTACTCAGTAGACGATCATTCTTTGGTGACATCGGAGCAGCAGCTGAACACACCTGGTAAGCCCTGATTTCAGGACTCTTGATTGTTAAATTATATATAATTGTGTGATCAAAGGTTTAAGTGTTAGCTCAAGGTAAATTGATTTGGAGCAAGAAATTAGTCATGAAGACTGTTAAATCCAAGATTTATCATGTTTGCTGTTATGTCTTCACATAAACTAGCTTTCTTTTAAAAAAAAAAAATTAATTCTTAATCTTTTTATTCACTCTTGCACTTTCACATAAACTAATGAAAAGAGAACTGTTATTGTGAGACTTAACTGAATCTGAACTAGCCTTTTAAAACACCAAAGTCACACAATGACACAAACAAACTAACTGATGGAGGCAGATATAAACCAGCAGCTCCAGTGTTCAGCGAGGTAAAATTACTGTTTTGTCAGTGGAGTCTGGCTTCTGAAGAGAGCACAGATAAGATTCACTCTCAGTTCAGTTTTAAATTCTAATGTTTCAGTAAAAAAAATGCATGTGTTTGAGAGGTACTGAGCATACGACTGGATAAATGAGACTTGGATTATATTGCACAAGTTATGTGAGAGTTTGTAAACAGATTTTTTGATATAATTTTGCCGTTGTTAAACGTGGTCCCCTGTGAGCTCAATTCATCAGGAATTTTCTCTGTTTTTTTTCTCTATTCTCCGTTCACTATGGCAACATTTACTCAGGAAACAGGTCATATGATACGAAAATGCACACACAACAATTTGTATGATATTGTACAGTTATGGAGGTTACATTTAGGCAGTAGTTACTGGGGTTAGATTTTAGGAAAAGAAACATGGAAAGGATGTACCTTTAAAAGTTCATACTGTTCCAAACTTGCGTCTCCACGAGAAAAATTTGGATTTTTGTGACCCATCCACAACCGCAACCTGCCTCCTTGCAAGACTGCTGGGACAGCCTCAATGTTTCCTCTTTACTGGTCATGTGATCACAGCTTTTCAAAAAATGTGGGAAATGAACAAATCTTGGCACATTACTTTTTGTAGGTACAAATGTACAAACAATTTGTAAGTTTCGTTAAGACGACAAATCGTCTTAACACAAGGTGAGAAATTGATATACAAATGATCATTTTGTTCACTGAAGTATTCCTTTAAAGAACTTAATTTATACAGGGAAAGGGTTGAAGTGATATTGCATTGGTGTGTTTTGCAGAAAAAGTCAAAGTGTACAATTGAAACTATTTTCTAACAAAATTACAGGATTAAACACTCTCAGTTATGAAGGAAGATGATGTGAATTTTGAAATGTTCACCAGCAGCTTCTCTCAGATTGTTTGTTGCTTTCAGCTCTTGAACACCAGTCTGATACAATGGCGAGTAACAACACATCAAAATCCAACGAATCAGAGAGCTGTCAGTATCAGCCAGTCCAAGTGATGATCCTTTCACTGAATGACATCGCTATTCTCCTCATCGGACCACCAGTGCTCGCCAAACTACTGTGGGTCATTTTGACGTCCAATAAGGCCATAGATATCCTGAACTTTAATTTAGCTCTCTTCCACAATGTGCAGTACCTGATTTCCATTTTGCATGTCTTTGCCCTCTATTTGCTGCCAAACAACAACCAAAACATCCTTAGGTTTTTGCTTACATTCGTACAAACCGGAGGTCCAATGTGTTTGTCTTTAATCTGCCTGGAGAGATTTGTTGCTGTGATCCACCCAACGTCTTATCCTCTGCTGAAGAAATACAGATGCAGGGAGCTCGGTGCTGTGACAGTGTGGCTCTCATCTATGCCTGCAGCTTTAGCTTCGGTTTGGGGTCCAAACAGTCCATCTGACATTGCAGAGGATGTCCTGTCAAATCTCCCATTTTGTGTGATGTTGGTCATGGTTGCGATGATGGCGCTGTGCAGCA